>NC_081295.1:108817500-109052500 GCF_030435805.1 Mustela lutreola
AATCATTTTCTGTTTAGACTTTCACAGAATGTAGCAACTTTAAAAGAAGGAAAGAAAGAAAAAGAGAAGAAAAAAAAAAGATTAATTAGCAAAAAATCTTGTAATAGCAAGATCATAAATTCTGAGTGACCATTTTCTTATTGTATATTATGATCAATTTCTCTGCTACAACAGTCTTCTATAATTCTCTTTTTTTTAAGATTTTATTTATTTATTTGACAGAGAGAGATTACATGTAGGCAGAGAGGCAGGCAGAGAGAGAGAGGAGGAAGCAGGCTTCCTGCTGAGCAGAGAGCCCAATGTGGGACTCGATCCCAGAACTCTGGGATCATGACCTGAGCTGAAGGCAGCGGCTTAACCCACTGAGCCACCCAGGCGCCCCAACAGTCTTCTATAATTCTGTTTTCATCTCTCCTTCTCAAGAACAAAGCCTAGGAGAAATGCAGAGGAGAGTAGAAGAAGTTTAATAGCCCTTTATCTGATTAGTGTGCTGAAGCAGCATGATTCTGTGGGAAGAGCTCAAGCATTGGGAATTAGATATACCGGTCTGTGAATCCTAACTCAGGTCAGTTCCTTAAACAAAATTTTCAATTGTAAACTTCTGAATGGTACTGCAAACCAGTCTCATCATGCAAACAGGCATGCATGCATTGAGGTCAAATTTATGGAAAGGATACTGGAGTATATCAAATACCTTAGAAAATATTGATCAGTAAGGATTCAAGAAGTAAGGCAGATGGAACTTGTGAACTTTTATTTATCCACCTGACACTGAGCTAACTTAGATTTTACTTCTTCTTTCAGTGTCTTCCAGATTGTTGAACAAGAGGACATATTTGTTTTACCATTTTTTTTTTTTATTATTTTTTATTTTTTATGAACCATCAAAAGAAGAGGACATATTTGATTCTACTTATATGTGCACTTATCTATTCATGCATAGTTAGGTGTGTGTGTAATGCAGAAGTTAGATGTGTGTAATCAGAAATGTGTAATAGAAAGGGCTTCTTTTTTTCTTGTAAAGCATATTAGTGTTTTATTAAAGCCAGTGAATATGGAAAGTCTAAAATCTAAAAGAAAAAAAATCTAAAAGAAAAAAAATCTAAATCTAAAATCTAAAGAATCATGAAACAAATATAAACCTATGAGAGAAAGAGGGAGAGAGAAAAGTTAGCATCTTCAAGTTTTGGATACACCGCACTGTTTCAGATAATTGTGATAATCAAAGAGTGCACTGTACTGGCCTGCAAAAGGTGTTCTTTTACAAAGAAGTACATAGTCCATGGAAATTCTCTAAAAGAAATCCAGTATATTTGACTTATTAGCTGCACATTAAACACATGTCTTTTTGTGTGTATGAAGTTCAAAAAGGACTCAAATTTAACGTGTTCTGACTATTGCAACTGTTTTAGATTATTTCAGGAATGACTACCAATTTGTTCCTGCCTCTTTGTATCTATATCCCTCTACAACATGAAGTTGACTCTCTTTTCATTAAAAGGTAGAATCTGATTCTCTATCATTTGAATAGAAATTAGCTTTCAATTTGATTTTTCCAACTGTAAATAGCAAATATGATACATACCAGGACTGCAATGTTGTTTTGCACTGGTATAACCTTAACTTGATGATGGAATCTCTTCTCAAGTCTGAGCTAGGAGAAAGAGAGAGGGCTCTTAAGTCTTCTCAGATATCCCAGCCTCCAACTCCTATAGACATGATTGAGGTACCCTCACTATTCAGCCTCGGACTTGGATCTGGGTTGAGGAAACACCAAAGCCTACAGATCAGGTGAGAATAATAAATGTTTGTCTTTTAAATTCTTGGTATTAGAGTATTTTTTTAATGTAGTATATGTTGACTGATACAGAAGTTGGAAGTGGGATGTTGTGTAATAAAAAATTTCTTAAAAAGTTTGGAAAAGGTAATTGGCAAAAGCTTGAAAAGCAATGAAGAAACATTAAAACCTGGAAAATGGTATAAAATCTGTCAATAGATGGAAAATTAGTGAGGAAAGTTCTATAGCAGGCTAAAAGTAGTGTCTCAGATTGTGTAACAGTGAAACAACTAGAAAATCATCTTTGTTAATAATATGGACGATGGAAAACCATATCTAATAGGCCTATGGATTTGGGTATGCCTATTTCTAGGTATAAAATCGAAATTTTCAATTGCCTTCTGTTTGACATTTATAATAAGGTATAAGAAGAGAGAGATGAATACCATTTGCAAGCTGCCTTTAGAGAATATATAGAGGATCCAGAATTTACCTGCTCAGAGAGTAAAACCCTTTTACATCTTTGTTCTTTTGAAACAAAATATTCTAAAAGAATTGTAAGATAAAGATCAAATCAAGAGAATGGCTCTAGGTCCCTTTTCAAGTTATCTTTGGAAGACTTAAAGGGGTGGGACGCCTGGGTGGCTCAGTTGGTTGGACGACTGCCTTCGGCTCAGGTCATGATCCTGGAGTCCTGGGATCGAGTCCAGCATCGGGCTCCCAGCTCCATGGGGAGTCTGCTTCTCCCTCTGACCTTCTCCTCGCTCATGCTCTCTCTCACGGTCTCTCTCTCAAGTAAATAAATAAAATCTTTATAAAAAAAAAAAAGAAAGAAAGACTTAAAGGGGTACGTTGTAGACCTTTTAAGCTAGAAAAAAGAGCCTTCAGGATTAAGGGTTGTCTCATAACAACCTGGTATATGAATTGATACATATATTAATAAATATATATATGTATGTATGTATATACATATATAAATCCTTTGGAGGAAACAAAAAAGAAAGATGTGAGATAAGATAGATGATAGAAAGACAATAGATAGAGCTATAAAAATTTTTACTTTGAAAGGGAGAAAAATGGAAAAAGGATGATCACTAAATCTTAGGATAATTCTAGAGCAAGTTATTAAATACAGACTATATCCCAGCCTTCTTTTAAAACATTTAAAAAAAAATAGCCTAAAGCTTTAAAGTTTACAGTAACCATTTCAGTTAGTTCACCATGTTGTGGGATATAGATTTAGGGAGGGTCTGACTGGAAGTTCTCACTTAGAGTCTGTCATGCAATTAAAGCCAGATGTTGACTGTGATAGAAGCTCAACCTGTTTGTGCAATCAGGATAACTCTCACTCTTGCCATTTACAGTGGTTTTCAACTATAAGTTCAGCTGGAACTGTCTACTGAAACACCTACATATGGGTTATTCAGCATGGAGATCTCAGGATTATCAGTCATATTACACAGAGATTTGGTTTTTCAAAATAGAATGTTCTGAAAGAAGTAGGGAGAAGACAAGTGACATTTTATGACCTATTTTCAGCATATATTACTTCAGCCATAACAGTGTGAGTTTTGTGGTCTGGCTTGCTAATCATGATCAGGTTTAAAAAAATCCAGATCAGGGATACTATTCATGTGTATCCCATGGAAGCAGTTGGTCATATATATAGGAGTATATTCTGCAATTCTATTTTACACTGGTGAACATTAACCTAATCTTTATACAAATATCACCCTGCCTTATTTAATACAGTCTTATTAAAGTTAATTTTTCCTAAAATCAGAAAATGTAAGGTATCTAACTTTGTTCTTTTTTATTTTTATTTTGTTCTGTGTGTGTGCTTTCTGTTCTTTTTATGTTCTTTATTTTGTTTTTAAACAATTGTTTTGGTATTCTAAATATTTTGTGTTTCTGTATGGATATTTGAATCATCTTGTCATTTTTTGCAAGAAAAGCCTGATTCTGGGGTGCCTGGATGGCTCAGTTAGTTAAGCAGCTTCCTTTGGCTCAGGTCATGATCCCAGAGTCCTGGGATTGAGCCCCACATCTAGCTCCTTGCTTACTGGGGACCCTGCTTCTCCTTCTCCCTCTCCCTCTCTCTGTTACTTTGTCTGTTCCTGCTTTCTCTCTTTCAATTTGTGTCAAATAAATAAATAAATAAATAAATAAATAAAAGCCTGCTTCCTTTTTTTTTTTTTGTCCTTTATTAAGAGTTTTTTTTTTTTTTACTTTTACTTTTTTATTTTTTATAAACATATATTTTTATCCCCAGGGGTACAGGTCTGTGAATCACCAGGTTTACACACTTCACAGCACTCACCAAAGCACATACCCTCCCCAATGTCCATAATCCCACCCCCTTCTCCCAAACCCCCTCCCCCCAGCAACCCTCAGTTTGTTTTGTGAGATTAAGAGTCACTTATGGTTTGTCTCCCTCCCAATCCCATCTTGTTTCATTTATTCTTCTCCTACCTACAGAGACAGTTTTAACTCTTCCTTCTAACCTAGATATTTTTACTTCTTTTCCTTGACCTGCATGTCAAATATTAAACCAATTTTTCATTTTATGAATGAACTTCACTTCATTGCAACTTATTATCCTTTTTATATGTGGCTAGATTCAATTTGTTAGAATTTGTTGAAAAATTTACATCTATGTTCATAACGGATATTGACCTGTAGTTTGCTTTTTTGTAATGCCATTGTTTTATTTTGGTATTAGCATAGGTAATTCTGGTCTTAGAGAACAAGTGGGGAAGTATTTTCTTCTCTTTGGATTTCTGAAATTGTTTGTGAAGAATTTGTATTATTTTATCCTTATGTATTTGATTGTATTTACCCATGAAACTGTCTGGCCCCGAAGTTTTGTTAGTTAGCTTTAGTAATTTTTATCTTTTGAGGGATTGGTTTATTTTATCTAAATTGTTGAGTTTATTGGTATAAACCAGTATATGATATTCTTTTAATATTCTATACTCTTAGAATATTTAATGAAGTCACCTCTTTTATTCCTAAACTTGGTTATCTGTGTATTCTTCTTTTCTTGATCACTCTATCTAGACGTTTGTCAGTTTTATTGTTCTCTATAAACTGTGTTCTTGTTTCATTGATAACATTATTTTGACAGGTGTGAGATGATATCTTAATGTAGATTTGACTTACATTTCTCTGATGATAAATGATATGGAGCATCTTTTCATATAATTTTTGGCCACCTATATGTCTTTGCAAAAATGTCTATTCAGGTCTTCTCATTTTTAATCAAATTATTTGTTATCTTTTCTTCTGCTTACTTAATTTCTATTTTCATCTTTTTTTCTTCTTCCTAGTTTCATAGTTTTAAATGTTTCATTATGTTCTAACTTGAATTGTTTCTAATGGGAAATCAGCTGTCATTTTGCCTTTGCTTTGCTGAATATACTATATTTTGCCCATTCTGGCTGCTTTGAAAAGTTTTTCTTTTATCACCAATTTTAAGCAATCTGATAGTTACATGCCATGATGTAATTTTTGTCATTTTTGTGTGTGTGTGTGTTTGGAATTCAGTGAGATTCTTGGATTTGTGGATTTGTTACTTTTCATAAAGGTTTTAAGACTGCAGACATTCCTTCAAGTATTTTCCTACCCCTTCATTCCTCTTCTGTTTTGTTGACTCCACTTGCATGTAAATAAGACTTTTTGAAGTTCCTTATATCACTGATACTTTTTTCCATTTTCCTGCCATCTTTTTTCTTTCTGGTTTTATTTTGCATATTTTTCATCACTACTCTTTCCTGTTGCCTTGTCTAATGTTCTGTTAATCACATCCAGTGTATTTTTTTAATCTTATGTGCTATAGTTCTAATCTCTTAGAAGTCAATTTTAGTTTGTTTCTATATTTACAATATTCTACAGTCTACTCAGGTTCAATCTTCTAGCTTTTCAAACATTTGGAACAGTTGTAATATTTTAAAAATATTTTAAATATTTTCACTTCAGGTTTAATATTGATTTTTTTCAACTCATTATGGGTCTTGTTGTCTTAATGCTCAGAACACTTATATGATTTTTTAATATAAGTTAATTTTCTAAAAATCAAATAGCAATCTATTAAAGTATATTTTTCTATAGCAATGACTTCTGAAGACTTTTTCCTCTATAACAAAATCATATGTTCAGTTTCCTTTCTTAAGGATGTAGTTAATCTAATTAAAATATATTGATTATCTTTATACTATATATTATTATTGTTACTAATTGAAATTTAATGTAGTAATGCTTTATTATTTTGATGAAATATAGTAGAAAATTATATTTAATTTTAAAATATTTCTATCCTCAAATTGCATCTTTTGTCTCCACAGTAGAATTTGGGGTCAGATAATAAGCAATTATAAAGAAACAAGCCAATTCCCTGATAAAAATTTGATTTATACTTCCAAAATCAATTAGAAATAGTAAAGACTCTGTTCATGTGCTTTTTGATGTTCATAATTGTCACTTCAGTCATTATTGATTTGATTGACAAGATTAATGTTCAGTCAAGTCTGACTGTTACCATTGATAGCATCTAAGAATCTCAGGATCATGATGTGTTTAAATATCATATAGATCTATTATCAACACAGATGTTGGTTCTATGCTATATGCATTATATAGATTAGTTTAAATGCTTTGGAGGAAATAATAAACTTTCCTGGTGTCATTTTTTTTTAAATTTTACATGCTCTAACAGATGAACTACCTGATTCCTTGACCAAAGCCTTTTTTTTCCTTTTCTTGGAAAATTTTAGACTTACTAAGAATATATATTAAAGATAATTTTTGTCATCATTATTTCATTAAAATTTCCTGTACTAAAAAAATTTATGACTTCCTGATGTATATCAGTATGTTTCCTAAAATTCTGGGAAGCATAGATGAATGGGATACTGTTTCTACAATTAAATTCCTATGTATAATTTAAATTTCTTCATTTGTTTTTGCATTTCTTGTGTCTGGCCCTTGCTCAGAAGATCACAGATTTCATTAATTTTATGAACTTTAAACTATAAACAGTCCCCAATTTAAGATGGTTTGATTCTGATCTTTTTTATCCTACCATGGTGCATAAGCAATATACATTCAATAGAAACTGTATTTCAAATTTTGAATTTTGATATTTTCCTGGGATAGCAATATGTGGGAGGATACTCTCTTGTGATGCTGGGCAGTGTCACTGTACTGTATCTCCCAGCCAACCATATGGTAAGGGTAAACAACTGATATCTTTAAAACCATTCTGTATCCATACCGTCATGCTATGTTTCACTTTCAATATGCTATTCAATAAATTATATGAGATAGTCAACATTTTATTATAAAATAGGCTTTGTGTTAGATGATTTTGCCCAATTGGAAGCTAATGTGTTTTTAACATATTTAAGGTAAACTATGCTAAGCTATGATGTTTGGTGGGTTAGGTGTAATAAATGAATTTTTGGTTCATGATATATTTTCAACTTAAATTGGTTTATCAGAATGTAACCCCACTGTAAATTGAGAATGATCTGTAGTCTTTTAATAGCATGTCTCATGGATCATTCTATTTTCCAGAGAGAAAATATACTCAAGGTGTTCTGCTTTTCTCTTATTTAGATAATTTCTGCATAGGCCTTTTTTGCTGTTTTTCCTTTTAGTTGAATTTGTTTCTTTAGAGCAATAGTTCAAAATGTAATTCAAAGATCCTAGTAGTCCTCAAAACTCTTCCTATAGGTCTCCAAGAGCAAACTACGTCTTTGTTCATAGTGACTCTTGAACAGTACAAGGGTTAAGGGCACTGATCCCCTTGCTCTTCAAAGTCTATATATAACTTTTGACTCCCCAAAAGCTTTACTAATAGTCTACTCTTGACCAGAAGCCTTCTTGATAACATAAGCAGTCAACTAACACATATTATGCATGTTATATGTAGTGTATATTGTATTCTTAAAATAAAGCAAGCTAGAGAAAATAAAATATTAAGAAATCATAAAGGAGGAGAACCTGGGTGGCTCAGTTGGTTAAGCATCTGCTTTCAGTTCAGGTCATGATCCTGGGGTCCTTGGACTGAGCTCTGTATCAGACTCCCTGTCTAACTTCTCTTCGAGGAGCCTGGTTCTCCCTTTCCCTGTCTCCCCATGCTCTCTCTTGTGCTCTGTCTCTCTAATAAATAAATAAAGTCTTAAAAAATTATAAAGGTGAAAAATACATTTACAGCAGTATGCTGTATTTTTCATTGAAAAAAAAATCTGTGTATAAGTGGATAAAGACAGTTCAGACATATGTTATTCCAAGATCAACTGTATTTGTCTTTTTGCTTCGATTTTTCACTATGTAGGGTGTGATGTTGCAACAGATTGTATACTCTTTCAGATATGAGAATCCAGTTTTCTTTTATTAAGTCACATGATAAAGAATTATGAGAAAAATAAAACAATGAGAAAATGTAAAAACAATTCTACTATCCCTGTAATATTTTTATTACCTTGGAAAATAGAACTATTTTTCATAAAGATTCTGTTATTTATGTGAACAGGTAATGGATTGATTATTCTTCTAAAATGAATTTATGAATATTTTTAAAAATTCTATTTTCACTTCTAGTATGGTAAATACATATCTACCTAGATGTAGATCTAGGACTGTGCTAGAACTGGTTTGCACAGGCTTGTGAGAGTTGATATTGCACATTTCTTTCCAATTGTCTTTCAGCGATACCACATTGGTAGCTTGAAATTGAACAAGATAGAAGTATTAACACCATGGAAATCAACAAATGCAACAAATCAGGGTTTGCTCACACCATCCACTTCCCATGCCTGAAAGTCTGTTATTAAATATTTATCATATCACTGGAAAAAACCCACACGATCAAAGGATTTCGGAGTTCTTAAGACCAAAAAGTTTGGAAACCATGGCTCCATTGAACCCTTTAATACATTGCTACCTAAAATCAGTTTTGGGGAAAAAAAATGTTTTAGTAAAAAAAATTCCGATTTCCAACTTTCATACCTCTTTAACAATGTTGTAAAAGTTATAGAGTACAAGCATGCACTGTTCCTGATTGCGCTTCAATTTCTTTATATGGGATTGATCAGATACTGGGGAAATTTGACAATTAAAACTGTGGCTCTTTCAAAAAAAGTTTTAGGTCCTAAATTCTTGATAGAACAAAAAAAAACTAAAAACCATAAAACTATTAAGATACCATTTTTTTTTTAAAGGGAGACTATCTTATTTAACATTTTCAAAGAATATAGAGATTGTATTTTGTTTGTTCCAATACAATGGTATGCTCTCAGTGCATTATGTTAGTTTGGCAGAGTGCTCCACTAGAAATTAGAGAACTGTAAGTCTTAGTTGTGGTCCCATTGCCTACTGGAAATTTGAACTATTTGATGTTTAGTAGTTAAATGCTCTTGTCCAATTTATATTCACTGGTTGAAAGGTAGGATAATTATATCAGTACTGTCCAAATTATAGAGCTATTTTAAATGTCAAATGAGAAGACTAACATTAAAATACTCTCTATATAGAACAGCTCTCAGCAAATATAAAATAAACAAGCATATATATAATAATATTATAGAAACATAATGGAATAATAGAACTTATATAAATGTACCTTTAAAGATCTATGAAAACAATACTATTCATAGCTGTTTATTACTACATGTAAGGACACTTTTTATTAACATAAAATTAATAGTATATTCAGCACGAAACACCTCTTTTTTCCTTTGTAAATAAAATATGAAATTCTGAATATTTCCTATTTTGGTTACAAAATACTAAAATGCGAGTGATTATACAGCTCTCTATCTGCAGGTATTAACAGAAAATAATTTATGGACATAAAATAGTTCATATGTAATTTATACATTTATAAACTTACTATAAAATAATTTTTTCATTACAAAAGTAGTCAAAGAGTTAAGATAAAATTGCAATCAAATTGTCCTATTGTACATTTTAATAACTAGTTTTTAAATATTCTATATTTAAATGGACATATAGACATAAGGTTTGAAATATTCTTTGAAACTAATTCAATTTTATTATCATAAACTAGCACAGTGGAAAATAGGGGAAGTGGAAAATTGTAGATTCAGGTAATATTTGTTGAATTCAGGAATGGATCTGGTTATACTAACATATTTTTAAAATGAATATTTTGAAGTATGGAAACTATATTTTTAGGATGCCAAATAAACACGCATTTTGAAATGGTAAGCTAAGGTTTACAACACTTTCCATAATAAACCTCATTTTTCATGGGATGACAGGGGAGGAAATTGAAATCTGTTGCTCATTTTATAGCTGAGCAAACTTCTAAGAGGTAAACTTATTCATGTATTTCATGTGATTCTCTTTATAAATAACTTCTTTGGGACTTACAGGATTTAGTAATTTGTATCAATGAATATGCATCCTTTATGAAGTGATTTTATTTTATTGTGTTCCACTTAAATATTGCTTAACTTTAAACTCTGTTTTTCTTCTGTGTTTGTGTTATGGCTCATTCAGGTGATTTTTCTAGTCTTGGACAAATCATTAAAATGTCACCAAAATTATAGTTCCAAATATTTATTATTAAGCATCAAACACACAACTTTCCTTTGTTTCATAAACATATCACATTATGACAAACTATGTATTGATAATCTTTTTACCCTAGCCTTCTATCTTTTTTTTATTTTTATATGAGAACTAACTATTTTAATTTAAAATGTCTTGGAAGAGTGACTATCGGGTGGCTCCATAGGTTAAGTATCTGCCTTCAGCTCAGGTCATGTTCCCAGAGTCCTGAGATCAAGTCCTTCTTTGGGCTTCTTGTGCACCAGGAAGACTTCTTCTCCCTCTGCCTGCTGCTCCTTCTGCTTGTGCTTTCACTCTCTCTTTGACAAAAAAAAAATGTCTTGGGGAAAGAAGGAAAAAATGTTTTGGAATCCAAATGATATAGAATCCCATTATATAAGTCAAAGTAATTCCTTAGAAACAGTTTCAATATAACACAACTATATATACAAAATATATATTCATATACAGATATGAATATATACTAAAATCAAATTTATATTAAAATTATAAAAAATTATTTACTTGCTTACTTGTTTTTACTACCAATTTTCAAAAACAACTGTTTTCCTAAATCTGGTCTTTTATTTTTTTAAGATTTTTAAAAATTTATTTGGCAGAGAGAGAGACACACACCAAGAGTCAGAACACAAGCAGGGAGAGTGGGAGTGCTAAGTGAGAGTGCTAAGCAGGGGGCCCGACCTGGGGCTCCATCCCTGGAGCCTGGGATCATGGCTGGAGCTGAAGGCAGATGCTTAATGACTGAGCAACCCAGGCACCTCAAATCTAGTCTTTAATGTAATATTATAGCATTATTATCTTTTACTAGTGGTATTTATTTATTTATTTATTTTTAAAGATTTCATTTATTTATTTGATAGAGAGAGACAGGGAGAGAGGGAACACAAGCAAGGGGAGTGGGAGAGGGAGAAGCAGACTCCCCAGTGAGCAAGGATCCTGATGTGGGGCTTGATCCCAAGACCCTGGGATCATGATCAGAGCTGAAGGCAGAGGCTTAATGACTGGGCCACCTGGGTACTCCACTTACTGGTGATATTTAAATTATTATTATTATTATTTTACATTAGGAAAATCACTGGTGAGACTAATACAAGTGAAGCACAACTTATTTGTCATACATGGTTTGCATTTTATGAGTCAAATTTTAATTTTCATTCTATTAATTGATTTATACTATCACAAGTAAATCTTATAATAGTCGAAAACATTTACTTGAATCAGATTACAGCAGCATTTGTCTCCCAACATACTTGTTATTTTTATTACAGTTTTACAGTCATCATTATTTATACTACATTGATTGCAGCCTCTGTCCTGCCATATTATTGCTGTCAATTACTCCTACACTTCAGTTTACTAATTAGTCTACTCAACCCATTCATCTCTTTCTCACCATCCTGTCCAATTGCTATTTTGTGGAGTGCACATTAATGATCTGTATCCATTATAGATTGCACATCACAGTATTATTTTTTGTACTTGCTAATCTTGCTGCTGACTAAAGGACATAAACAAATTTATTAAAAATTATTGATCATCAATTTATCTAGTTTTTTTTAAAGATTTTATTTATTTATTGGACAGAGAGATCACAAGTAGGCAGAGAGGCAGGCAGAGAGAGAGGAGGAAGCAGGCTCCCCGCTGAGCAGAGAGCCCGATGCGGGGCTCGATCCCAGCACCCTGGGATCATGACCTGAGCTGAAGGCAGAGGCTTTAACCCACTGAGCCATCCAGGCACCCCTTATCTAGTTTTTCTAACACAAATTTATCTGATAGTGTAAAATGCCTGTAATTCTTCATTTGAGTTTGTTTCATTATTTTTCAAGTGTTTGTTGGAAAGTAGAGTCCCTAATGGATTTGTGTCTGTGTGTGTACGTATAGGTTCAGATCCAGACTCCTTTAGTTTCTAAGTTTATGATCTTGGACAAATTAACCAATAAACTACAGCCCCTCTTTCTAACTCAAGAATGCCACTTCTTTGAGTCTATTGAAGTGATATAATATGCTAAAGCTTTATACTATCCAGGTTGGCAAATTTCAAGTTCAAAATATGCTATTAATTATTTTTATAAGTAGTGAAAACAACACAATTTTTTTTTTGTTCATATGGTAAAATATAATGCCTTTAGCTCTTGTTAAGTGATGTTAAAAGATTTTTTGATAAAACATCTAAGGAAAATTTATACCTTTTTTTTCTAAGTTAGATAACAGTACAAATCAAGTTAATAAGCTTAATCTTTATGTATTCATTAATTTATTAACTTCAAAAACAGTTATTGGATTTCTGCCATATGTCAGATATACTCTGTACTGTGAAGACAAAGACATCATTAGGGCCCTAAGAAGTCTGCTGGGAGGAGAACGTGGGTGGCTCATTCAGTTAAGTATCCAACTTTTGGTTTAGGCTTAGGTCCTGATCTCAGGGTTGTGAGATTGAGCCCTATGACCAACTACACACTCAGTGAGGATGCAGATATTTTGTTTTCCTTTTAGAAAATTCTGATTCAATTGCAAGGAATTATACTTTTTTTTTAATGTGCATCATCTCTTTCGTTGGAGGCTAGTATTTATTAAGTTTACATTTCAGTTTGAAGGAACCCATGTTAAAATATAACTACCATTTGGTGTAACAGGTTAGCCTCTAATAATGTCCCAAAATTTTAATTATTTGAAATACTAGAGTTTTTACTAAAGTTAAAGTTTACTAGAGTTATTACAAAAACTTAAAAACCCAATAGCAAAGATTAATTAACACCCATGTACTCATCATTCATTTCAACAATTATCAACTCAAACCAATCTTTTGAATCTTACTTCATCTTCTTTTCTCTGTATATCTTTGAACAAATCTTAAATATAATTTCATTACACTTCAGCTTTTATCTGAAAATGACTTATTTATTGTAACATAACCATAATTCCATTATCATTTTTTAAAAAATAATAATTTCATTGGTGCCTGGGTGGCTTAGTTGGTTAAGCAACTGTGTTAGGTTCAGGTCATGATCCTGGAGTCCTGGGATTGAGTCCCACATTAGGCTCCCTGCTCAGCAGGGAGTCTGCCTCTCCCTCTGACCCTCTCCTTTCTCATGCTCTCTCACTCACGTAAATAAATAAAATCTTTTTAAAAATTAAAAAAAATTTTATTATTATTAAATTGTATTAAACATTCTAAATATTGGTCAATGTTACATTGGTGAATTTTTTTAATCATAACCCAAATAAGATTTGTATATTACAATTGGTTGGTAAATATTTTCAAATTCCCCTAAATTTATGTCTCCATCTCTTTCTCTCTCTTTCTCTCTTTTTTTTTTGACTCTTTGTTATTTATTTATTGATGAAGCTTAGTTTTTTGGTTTTTTGTTTTTTTTTCCTATGGAATTTGTCAAAGTCTGGATTTGGAAATTGTATCCCTATGGTGCAGTTCTCTTGTTCTGTTTTCATTTTATTTCTTGTAAACTAGCAGTTGAAGGCAGAAAACTAATTAAGATTAGATTCCTTCTTAGAGAAAAAAGAGGTAAAACTACTTCATAGGTGTTGATTTCTTCCATCAGGAAGCAAATTATCATTTTGATATCTCTATTGTGATGTCAGCAGTCCTTTATGTTCATTGGCTGGATCCATTAATTCATTTCAGGTTACAAAATAGTGGCATTCAAATTATATTATTGCTTCTTAATTTATTAGCTAAGATTATTCTATACAGAAAAAACTTCCTCTCATTAAATATTTGCATATCCGGTTATACAGATTTTATAGGAAACACAGGATATATGTTTGATTGTTTTCCTTTATTTACTTTTTCTTAAAAAGTTTGTTCACTTGAATATTTTAAAATTATTAAAATAGATTTTAATTCTTTAAAGATTTATTTATTTTGAGAGAGAGAGAGAGAGAGTATGAATGGGGGAAGAGACAGAGGGAGAGAATCTTCCAGCAGACTTCCTCCCTGAGTGTGGCGCTCCATCCCACTACCCATGATGAGGTCATGCTCCAAACTAAAACCTAGAGTCAGATGCTTAACTGGTTGAGCCACCCAGGCATTCCTAGATTTTAATTTTTAAAAAAAATACCATTTTGAACTCACTTATGCAGATTTGCTATATTTTAGTAGACTTCAGTGACTTCAGTTATGATCCCTATTTATGTCCCTGACAGGTATAGTTCTTGGGATGCAGATATTTAGATGGGGTTTGAGATGCAAATTGTTCTTTAGGAAGCAACACTTCTGAAAGAAAGTGGGAGAAAGTTTAGGTGGAAGGAGAAGTAATCTGCAATGTAGGCACATCAAAACTTGCTCAATGCAATTGGAAATTTTGAAGCAATTATTGCCTGGCAGAGTTGTCCCACATCATGGCAAACAGGTTGAGCTTGTGTATCCTCATCTCATGCTGACACATTATGCATGCTGCTCTAGGAAAGCATGATGTGACCTTGGACAAGGCATATCTATGCTGCTAAGGAAAACTCTAAAAGAGCTGACTGCTAGAGACTGTTAACTATACTGCTTGAAGTTGGGCAGCAAGTCCTTCCTTGAAGGAAGATATAGACAGTCAACCCATAATGTATATTTATTATTGAACCACTATCTCTAAATTTAAATTCTTTGCTAATTGTTTTTTTGAGGAATTGGAGGAAAAAAAATTTTGTTTCCTTAAATCCAGATTATCTCAGAAAGAGTTCCAGTAATAAAAAATTAACAAGAGGATGCATTAAAGATCTAGGGACAGAAATATCCTTTGGTAAGTATATTTTATAATTCCTTTGTTTCTCTATTTCTCTATTACTATATATATAGATCTAAATATACAGAGAGATATAGATACTCTATATTTCTACTACTATGGTAAGGAATTTTAACTGTTTAATTTCACAGATAACATACCCCCTATATTCTTTTTACTAGGGGCTACTATAATTTCTCTTTATCCGAAATTTCAGAAGTATGGTACACATATATTGAAGGACTTTGTTATACTATTTATCTCTTTGGAACATGCATTTGTCCTGTTACCTTTTATATGAATGTCTATACCTTAAATATTCTTTTTTTATTATTATTTTTAAGTAATCTCTCCACCCAGTGTGGGGGTTGGACTCACAACCCTTAGATCAAGAGTCACATGATACACCAACTGAGCAAACCAGGTGCCCCTGTACTTTATAGATTTCTAAGAAGTACTATTTCCTGGACAGTCACAACCACACATCCCTGAAATCCAATCATGTAACATTGCACAGTGCCATAAAAGTTGGTCTCAATGTTTTCCATACTAGTTACCTTAAAAGTCAGCAAAACAGAGGATACAAAAGATACCACAGTTCAGTTAAATTAAGGATAACCATCAAACATATATCCAATGTACTCCCATAGTTTACTGTACTTTTCTGAATTTGTATATTTGTATAAATAAAAGCCAATGGTGGTATCAAATTTTTATGGAAGGATAACAACATATAACAATATGCTTCAGTTCTACAACATAATGATTCAATATTTGTATATATTGCAGAATGATCACCACAATAAATCTAGTAAATATTCATACCACACATCAACTGTGGTATTTATTTTTTACATTTTTTCTATACTATTATTCACTCACAAAAATTATACATATACACATATGTGCAAACATACACAGACACTATCACATACATAAACACTCCTTTTAACACTTCAGATACTGTGGAACAGTATCAGAAACCATAATAGATACACTATCAGATCAGATACTATGAAACTATTAACACTAAAACATTTACAAAAAAAAAAAAAAATAAGCTAAACTAAAACATTTCTTAGATTCCTCTGCTCCTGGAGCACTGAAGAACAATTAAATTGTGGTAATTAGCTATACTTTAAGGAGATTTGGGGGACAAAAGACTGCTTTGGCTTTTTCCAATCCTACTGACATCCATAGCCCCTTTCTTTTTTCCCCTGAAAGAATATTTTAATGTTATGGCGTCACTTCTATAAAGATCAAGATGATATTGTGGTAGTTTTAGTACATTTCTATACCCTAGATTTTTCTTGAAGTCATCAATGCTCAGGGTAGACTTCTGTTTTCCTGGCTTCCTCACTGTGTGGTATGATTGGGAGTCAAAACTCAGCCCAAAGTCTACTCCTTAAAGCTTCTAAATCTCACTTGCTAAAGTAGCTAAAATGATTTGTAACTTCCACAACTGATGAGCAAATTGTTGTAAAGAAAATAAATAAACAAACTTCTAAGAACACAGTGCATATTATATTACAGAACACACCTATTATATAGAAACCAAGGCACTAAAAAGTACAGTATTAGAAAACTAATTACAGACATTGGTTATCAAGGATTTTAAAGTTTTCTAAACTTCTCTCCTTGAGCTCTACCCTCCATTTGAATGTGTTCCCTTTCTAGTTCTGATTTTTATTCTTCTAGTTTTATATCAAGTTTTATATTTTCGTAGATGTATTATTTATTTATTTTTGCTGAAACTTTTTTTTTTTATTTTAATTCCAGTATAGTTAAACACAGTGTTACATTAGTTTCAGGTGTTAATAGTGATGGTGATCCAACAGTTCCATACATCCCCCAGTGCTCATTCAACAAGTGCATTCCTGGGGTGCCTGGGTGGCTCAGTGGGTTAAGTCGCTACCTTTGGCTCAGGTCATGATCTCAGGGTCCTGGGATCGAGTCCTGAATCAGGATCTCCACTCAGCGGGGAGCCTGCTTCCTCCTCTCTCTCTCTCTGCCTGCCTTTCTGCCTACTTGTGATCTCTCTGTCAAATAAATAAATAAAATCTTAAAAAACAAAAAACAAAAAACAAAAAAAATAAGTGCATTCCTCAATCTCCATCACTGATTTCGCCCATCCCTTCACCCACCTCTCCTCTGGTAACTGTCAGTTTGTCCTCTAAAGTTAAGAGTCTGATTCTTGGTTTGCCTCTGTCCCTCTTTCTTTTCCCTTGTACTTGATTGTTTTGTTTCTTGAATTCCACATGAGTGAAATCATATGGTATTTGTCTTTCTCTGACTTATTTCACTTAGCATTATACTCTCCAGCTCCATCTATATTGTTGCAAATGGCAAAATTTCATTCTTTTTTATGGCTGAATAATATTCCCCGTGTGTGTGTGTGTGTGTGTGTGTGTGTGTGTGTGTGTGTGTGTTTCCTTTATATATGACACTTAGGCTACTTCCATAATTTAGCTATTGTAGATAATGTTCCTATAAACATTGAGGGAGATGTATTCCTTTGAATTAGTGTTTTTGTATTTGGGGGTAGATACCCCATAGTGTGATTACTGGATTGTAAGGTAGTTCTATTTTTAACTTCTTGAGGAAACTTCATACTGTATCCCACAGTGGCTGCACTAGTTTCCCTTCTCACCAACAGTGCATGAGAGTTCCTTTTCCTTCACATCCTTGCCAACATCTTTTTTTTTGTTGTATTGCTGATTTTAGCCATTCTGACAGGCGTGAGGTAATATCTCATTGTGGTTTTGATTTGCATTTCCCTGATGATGAATGATGTTGAGATTCTTTTCATATGTCTGTTGGCCATCTGTATGTCTTTGCAGAAATATCTGTTCATGTCTTCTGCCCATTTTTAAATAGGATTATTTGTTTTTTGGGTGTTGACTTGCATCGGATCTTCATATATTTTGGATACTAAGCCTTTATCAGATATACCATTTGCAAATATCTTCTCCCATTTGACATGTTGCCTTTCAGTTTTGTTGATTGTTTCCTTTGCTGTGCAGAAGCTTTTTATTTTGATGTAGTCTCAATACTTAATTTTTGAAGTTATTTCCCTTGCCATATGGCTGATGTCAGAGACATTACTGCCTGTGCTCTTTTCTAGGATTTTTAAAGGTTTTAGGTCTCACATTTAGGTATTTAATCCAGCTTGAGTTTATTTTCTGTGTATGGTATAATAGAAAATTTCAAAAGACCAATTACCAACAAGGAGATTGAATTAAAAACTCCAAACAAACAAAAGTCCAGAACCAAATGGCTTCACAGGATAATTGTACCAAACATTTCAAGAAGCTAGTAACTATTCTATTCAAACTTTTACAAAAAATAGAAGAGGGAGAAAAATTTCTTGATTCATTCTGCAAGGCAAGTATCACCTTGACAGGGAAACCAGGTAAGGTCACCACAAAACAAACAAACAGAAAGAACTACAACCCAATATTTCAAATGATCATAGTTGCAAAAATCCTCAACAAAAGACTTGCAAGCTGAATTCAACAATACATTTAAAAAATCATTCACCACAATCATGTGGGATTTATTCCTAAGATCCAGGTATAGTTCAGTATTCTCAAATCAATCGATGTGATATATCACATCAATAAGAGAGAGAATAAAAAACCATCTGACAAAGTACAACATCCATTCATGATAAAGGCCCTCAACAAAGTAGGTGTTTTGGTTTTTTTTTCTTAATTTTTGCTAGTGATAGTCCAATTTTTAAAATTTAGTCATAGGAAATTTTTGTGTTAAACCTTAAATTCTCAAAGGCATGGAGGTATATAACCATTTAGTTAGTTTTGTGCCATTAAAGTTATACAAAATCAACCAAAATATTTCCAAATTAATACACAAAATTAGGCAAAGAATATGTAAATACTATAGTTTTGAAACCACTCCAAAAACGTCCATAGTATATAGAGAAAACTGCCATCCCTTCTATTTATTCTACTCTTTCTCCATTACCTATATGATTCATCTACTAAGCCCCATTAACGCATCTTATAGATAAGGAAGGGAAGTCCCTAATGGACAAGAGCAGGAATGAAAGTGGATTGCTGCTGAAGTGAGAAAGAAAGAAAGAAAAAGAAAGAAAGAAAGAAAGAAAGAAAGAAAGACAGACAATAGATATGAAATCACATAAAGAAAAGGAAATGATAGTGTTAATGTGCTATATCCCAAGGAGGATTTTTAACTCAACTTTAAGGATCTGAGGACTAGAAAGAGAAATGAAATAGACACACACATTTTGATACCATGCAAGGGACTTTTGGCACTTCAGTCATGAGAAATAGTACCTTTCAAAAAAGATATCTACAATTTAGTATGGAAAATAGTATTTGACATACTATTTGAACACTTGCAGAGTTAAATGGGTTATATAGAGTATGAACACAAATATTCTGAAAATGATAAAAGAAATAAATACAAATATTAAAGAGAAATGTATGGTGTCTGTCATGGCTTCATTTTTTTCCTTTTGTCTGGGCATTTATCCATCTATTTCTCTTTGTTATCAGACTATCATTATATAATGTAGTGGTAAAATGCTTTTCTACTTCTTTTTTTTAATTTTTCCTTTTTTTTTTCCCTCAGAGATTTGAAATTATCCTTTACTAAAATAAACTAACTTGGATTAAGGAATATTTCTGAACTTTAAAAAATTTCTTTAGTTGAAACAAACAAACAAAAATGCTGATTTCTCTTTTTCTTCTTATACTCTTCACTCTCATTTTTTTTCACCCCTTAGGAATGTGGGGAAACAATAACAGCAAAACAAAAACTTTCCTTCCTTTTGAAAGACAGTTTGGCTCTCCTTCCCATTGAGCTCTGGGAGGAAAGCTCAGTCTCCTCCCAATCCCCACCTACAACATGACTTTCTTCTCACTACATTTGAATACAGAAACCTGTAAAACACAGAGTCTTCTTTTGCCAACCACATGCATTAATTTTTATATCCTTTGATTGAAAGGACTTAATGGAAAGATAAACTTCCATGAATTGACTAATATTTTAAATGATCTAACACACCTTACATATAACAGCATTAGCATGTACCTAAAAACAAAGCAAAAGAAACTTTGCTTTGGGGACGCCTGGGTGGCTCAGTTGGTTAAGCAGCTGCCTTCGGCTCAGGTCATGATCCCGGCGTCCTGGGATCGAGTCCCACATCGGGCTACTTGCTCCGCAGGGAGCCTGCTTCTCCCTCTGACTCTGCCTTCCACTCTGTCTGCCTGTGCTCGCTCTCACTCTCTCTCTCTCTTACAAATAAATAAATAAAATCTTTAAAAAAAAAAAAAAAAAAAAAAAAAAAAAAAAGAAACTTTGCTTTGATACATGATCATCAACCATCTAGCATTCACTATATAGAACCACAGAAGATTTCTGACAAAGGAATATTTTAGATCTATTTTCTAAGTAAGAATGGAGGAAAATAAATGCATAATTATTGCACTGGGCCATTTTTACTACCTACTGCATTTACTGTTTTGGTAGCTGTTTTTAATTACTAATTTTCTAAACTTCACTAAATGATAAGCTAAACAACAATGTCAGATTTAGAGAATATCCAGCTTCCCTTGTAATCCTCAGTGGAATTTAATATATGGCTGTATGTGTCCTAAAACTGGTTGCTCTAAACTAAAAATGTCAGGGAAGCTCTGGTTTTTGGAATGTTGGAAGCCAATGGGACAAAGAGTGGCATTTGCTAACACAAAAGAGAGCATAAACAAAGTTCAGTGACTGCTAAACAGTAGGATACTTCTCTCTCTAAAGGAATGGCAAAGAGGCACACAAAACCTCTTCTCCACAAGAGAATAGCACACGTCAGGGGCAGAAAGATGGAATCCCTGAGCCACATGGGCAAAGCACCAAAGAGTAGAAATCATTATGGATACAGTAAACTTATGTCCAACATATCTGCCAAAACAATAAAGGAATGACAATAATTATGCTTCAGATTTAGATAGATTTCTGTATTCATAAATTGAGAATAAGAGTTGCATAGACTAAAAAATTTCTTCAATAGATATGAAATCACAGATTCAAAAAGCAATCCAGTGAGTCCTTTCTATTGCAGCCTGCCTGAAACTTGGAAGAATATGGGGATTATCAGGGAGACATAAGGAGGTAAGAATAAGTTTAGAATCACTCTATTCCCTCTTAAAAATTCCTTAGGCAAGGTTATCTGCTTTTGTCCAGTAAAATCTGGAAGAAAATAGCTTATAGTATTTATAGTGTTATACATACATATGTATTTGTTCCATATACATGGAACAATTTTATATATTTTCAATTAATACAATATTGATTTAATAACAACATTTTCTATTTACATCCCATTTTGGAAAAGTAAATGTACTTAATTTAATTCAAATATGACTCATGGTCACCTAAAAAAAGCTTTTCATAAGATGGTTCCTTACAAGAATTATTACTATCTGAGTATACTAATATATACTTTGATAAAAAACATAGCAGAAGGCATTGGGTCAAATATAGTTTGTAACATGGGTTTAATGAGTCAGTGGCTGAATGAATGAAAAAAAAAGACGAGAAAACATAATTTGGCACAATAAAAAAATCATTGCATTGATTTCATTTATTCTTTGAGGAATATTTGAATTCACAGTTATTAACCTTAAAAAATCACCCTCAATATTTCTTCCAAGGTAAAATGAACATTTTAATAATAAATGTAAAAGTCATAATTGTTCAAAGGAAACTCTGGCTTAAAAAAAATACTGTTAAAGAGAAGTACTTGGGATGCCTGAGTGGCTCGGTTGGTTAAGGGTCTGCCTTCTACTCGGGTCATGATCCCAGGATCCTGGGATGGAGTCCTGAGTCGGGCTTCTTGCTCAGCAGGGAGCCTGTTTCTCCCTCTCTCTGCCTCTCTCTTGCTTGTGCTTGTTCTCTTTCTTTCTCTCTCTCTGACAAATAAATGGATAAAGTCTTTAAAAAAACAATAAAAAGTTTCTTACCTTTAAAAAAAAAAGAAGAAGAAGAAGAAGAAATACTTGTGGTCGCCTGGGTGACTCGGTCACTTAGGCCTCCAACTCTTCTTTTTGGCTCACGTCATGATCTCAGGGTCATGGGATCAAGTCCCATGTCAGGCTCTACAGTATTCAGAATGGAGCCTGCTTGTCCCTCTCTCTCTGTTCCTTCTCCTTTCTTTCTCAAATAAATAAAAAAAAAAATCTTTAAACAAAAAAGATGCATTTAGGCCATGTCTCTACTGTTAGATGATTTTGTAGAAACACTTATTTTGCATATATAAAAGATACCATTGGATATTCATCCTTTCAAATGGAGGTGTAATAGTCTATTGTATATATGGACCACATCTTCTTAAACCATTCATCTGTTGAAGGGCATCTTGGTTCTTTCCAGTTTGGCAATTGTGGCCATTGTTGCTATGAACATTGGGGTACATATGACCCTTCTTTTCACTACATTTGTATCTTTGGGGTAAATACCCAGTAGTGTAATGGCACGGTCAAAGGGTAACTCTATTTTCAATTTCTTAAGGAATCTCCACACTATTTTCCAAAGTGGTTGCACCAACTTGCATTCCCACTAACAGTGTAAGAGAGTTCCCCTTTCTCCACATCGTGTCCAACACTTTTTGTTTGCTATCTATGAATACCCAACTTTTGTATCAACATGGACAAGCCTGGAGGAGATTATGCTGAGTGAAATAAGTCAAGCAGAGAGAATCAATTATCTTATGGTTTCACTTACTTGTGGAGCATAAGAAATAACATGGAGGATATTAGGAGTAGGAAAGGAAAAGTGAATTGGGGTAAATTGGAGGGGGAGACAAAGTATGAGAGACTGTGGACTCAGAAACAAATGGTTTTGGAGGGGAGGGGAATAGGGAGATAGGTGAGTCTGGTGGTGGGTATTAAGGAGGGCACATATTGCATGGAGCACAGGGTGTGGTACATAAGCAATGAATCTTAGAACGCTGAAAAAATAAAATAAAAATACAATTGGAGACAGAAATTTCTACCTCTTTTTTTCCTTAACATACCGATTAATAATTTTTTTGGTCTGTAATTGAACCATTTGTTAAAAATATAAACATCCAATATCTTCTATTTTTCAACAATAAATGATTGATTTTTAAGTGGATGGAAATTTGCTACTAAATTATATCATAACTTTTCCAATATTGGTAGATATTATTGAAAGATAATTGTAAATGTCTATTATGACATTTATAGCAAACAGGCCATTTCTTTCATATGGCCTTTATATTGTTCTCAACCATGACATCTATTGAAACCATGTACTTAAACCAACTCAATAGACATTATTTTTCTTACTATAATTATTATTCCAACTACAGATATTTTCTAATATAAGCAAATTGGATTATTCCAACTACAAATATTTTCTAATATAAGCAAAGACAGGAATCTTGAATTATAAAATAAGAAAGTACATTTACTATTTATAATATTCTCTTCATTTAGTTTTTAGGCATGTTGTACAATGTGTATAATGTTTGTGTACGTATATCTATATATTATAGAATTATATAAATAAACATATATTTGGATTCATGCTAGAAAATGAATTTATTGATGGGGTAAGTAACCAAAAACTTTGGTGATTACAGGACTAATATGTAACCTAAGTCTTTTTAGGAGTCAAATTTATGTAAGTTGTGTGTTAATTCCTATACAGTGAAAAAGTGGGATGTTTTCAACAACCAAATATCCTAAGTACCTTTGATAAACTAATTAAGGAAACAGAATAGGAGGTCAAATAAAATGCTTCAAGGACACTGTGTTAGCCAGCCTGAAGCAATGGGATATCAGGGCAGACAGCTGGGAAACAATGGTAGCTGACAGTACCAGCTGGCATTTAACAACCGGGAAAAGAATGGTTTATACATTCTAAGGAGCAAACAAACTGAAAGTATTAACATGGAGAGCAAATGAAAGGCATGTAGGTAAGGTCTGGCCTTTGATGCAGTCTCCCTGAGTAGGGAAAGATCAAAAATTACATAGATTCAGTTTTTGGTCTTTAAACTCAGTTTAAATAAGAAACCTGTAACGTATACTAATAGTTTTAATTTAACTTGCAGTAAGAGAAGAGTTTTCAATAGCTTCTTAGAAATATTGTCTAATAGCAGTAAAAATACAAATTAAATAAAACATTCCTTTGTTCCCTTTATATAAAAATACAGATTATTTCCTATAGTAGCAAATTCAATATTGTTTTATAGAAATCCATTTTGATTTAAAAAAATCAGTAGCGGGGGCTCCTGGGTGGCTCAGTTGGTTAAGCCGCTGCCTTCGACTCAGGTCATGGTCTCAGAGTCCTGGGATCGAGCCCCGCATCGGGCTCTCTGCTCAGCAGGGAACCTGCTTCCTCCTCTCTCTCTGCCTGCCTCTCTGCCTACTTGTGATCTCTATCTGTCAAATAAATAAATAAATCTTTAAAAAAATAAAATCAGTAACTATCAAATAGTTTCAACAACTATTTGTCATCTCTTTTATCTGATGGTGCATAGTTTGTGGAGAAAATACTTGAGGTGTTCTCAGTCCCAGGTATGGATTATCTAAAAAGAAACATGATTTTATTACAATATGAAATAATAGAGATAATGCTAAATGCTAAACTTTCTAATCTCAATAGATTTCAAAAAGAAGGTTTATGTATTGTGCAGGCAAGAGTCCGGTGTGGGTATTCCTTGTTGGATGGTTCTCCTCCAGGTTGTTAAAAATATAAACATCCTATATCTTCTATATGGGAACACAGATTGCTGCCATTTGGGGTTTACAATATTCGACACATATCTCCAAATATTACTCAGGGAAGAGTAATCTAATCCATTAAGTCAGAAAGAAGTGAAAAAACAAATGGAGAAATGTGTTTGAGAATGTTTCTGGGATAGTCTTGAAATGGAGTTCACTCTTTCTAGCCACACTTCTCCAGCTAGAAATCAACAATTTTATCATATCTAACTTAAGGTAACTGGAACATGTCTACATTATGCACAGGCAAAAAAAGCCCAAAACAAAACAAAACAAAACAAAACAAAACTTGTCTCCCATTTAGCTCTCTATTCTTCATATTTTTAGAATTTCTTATTTCAAACAGATTTATTTTCCTATAATTTATTACATATTTTGATTCTTACTAAATAGATAAATTAGTGGTAAGGACTGAAGATCCTGGGTTTTCTTATCCAGTAAGTCTTAATTTAATTTTTAATATTTGAATTGATGTGTTCTGCTATTTTAACCACAGACTTAATTGTTTTTACTCCATGAACTTCTTTGTTTTTGCAAACTTGTAAAATATATCTTAATCATCTTAAAATTTGTATTTCTTACATAACTTTTTATATTGAAACAATACATATGGTCTTGGATTTTTACAAACCTAAAAAGTTCTCGTATTAGTCTACTTGAACTGGTTATCAAAATACCACAGACCAAGGTTTACACAACAGAAATTTATCTTGTCAGTAATGGAGGATAGACATCTATGACCAAGTTTCTAGCCAATTCAGTTTCTGATGATAGTTCTCTTGCTAGCTTTAGATGGCTTCTTTCTTCCTGTGTCCTCACATGACCTTTCCTATGTAAATAAAAAGCATTAAAAGAGAGGGAGAAAGAGAGGGTTGGGGGCATTCTGGTGTCTCTTCTTATAAAGACACTGGCCCTAATGGATAAGGGCCCTCCTTCATTTAACTTTAATTACTTCCCTGTTCCAAATGCCAGTCCCACTCACTGGGAGCTAGGGCTTCAACACATGAATTTGGGGAAACAATCAATCATTCCATAACAGTCCTAAATTCATATAAAGTAAACTTCTAAAATACCTACATATATTCTTATTTTTCTTAAAATGAACTTAAATGGGAAACCATTTTATATATCATAGTGTGAATTACTGGATGTCTTAAAATGAGTAAAACACATTATGGTCTTGATAACTTTATAAGGTTTACCTTAACTATTGGAATTATTTTATTACATCTTAATAATTTTCTATATTTAAAAATGTGTAAAAATGTATAAATTACTTCCTCATTTCTCTAGAATCACCAATGCACTATTTCTAGTGAAAAAGGAATTATTGTTGTTTTATTTTCAAATTTCTTTTAAAATGTACATTTCCTTTTCTGCTTTTGGAAAAATAAAGTGCTTGAAAAGAATAGGCAAATATTATATTCATTGATTTTTGTACTATAGTCACCACACCTTGCTTAATCTTTTAGAAGATGTATTATCTCATTTTAAAATTGGTGTTTTGCTTACATGGTCTCTGATGCACTACCAACTCTTAAAGTACTGGTTAAGGGCAGGACTTTTTGTACCATAGTACCGTATCCCACCAATACTAAAATTAAAATAAATAATTTATCAGAGAAATACTTTAAGAAGGTATGTATAATGATGATAAGGAAACTTGTTAAAATACTTCAATTTAATATTAAGTCTCTAATTAAGCTTCTGAAGGTTTCGAGTTTCATGCTAATTCATTGGCCAGTATCTTTTTCTGCAAGCAGGAGATGCATGTCTTCCAAACAGGTTAGAGACAGAGCTAATAGAAGAGACAGGACATGGTTGCATGTTATTATCCAAGGAGTACTTTCTCAAAACATTCTGATAGACCATGTCCACGACAGAAATTCACCTTTTGTTTTTCCTCAAAAAATTGGAGTAAGGGTTTTTCTTTTTTTCTCACCAGTAGTCCCCTTTCCTCCAAAAGTAACAATTACCTAATTCTTTATGGAAATAAAATTGGGGCACCTGAGTGGCTTGGCTGGTTAAGTCTCTCATTCTTGATTCTGGCTCAGTTCATGATTTCAGGGTCCTGAGATGGAGCCTTGCATCAGGCTGCATCAGTCTGCTTGGGATCCTTTCGCTCTCCCTCTGCCCTGCATCCCCTCTAAAATAAATAAGTAAATAAATAAATAAATAAATAAATAATTCTTAAAAAAAATAAAGAAAAGAAATAAAACTAATACCTGCAATTTGTATAAAATTACCTTTCTCGTGTAAATGGTAAACTCCAAGGTAAGAAAATCATCAGAGCTTATAGGTAAATGAAACTTTGATGTAAAATATTAGTTAAACTAAATCACAGTAAAACTATTGATGATTAACAGAAATATACTGTATAAGTTAAATTATTTAGTTTTCCAGTCTGAATTAAAAAAAAAATAAAAGCGAAGAAACTTTAAAATAATTTCCTTGTGAAGTAATACCTAGTTTAGTTGGAATCATTTAACCACTAAACCAAAGCTTTGAACAATTAAAAGACTTTTCCCATGAGTAGTCTGAACAATGACCCTAACTCTTTCTTCCATGTGATTGTGAGAGGGAAAAAAAAAAAAAAAAAAAAAAGAATAAAGAGAAGAAAAGAAAAGATAAAAAAGAACAAAAGGTTTTATATTGTGATGGATATTTCCTGTTGCCAAATTGGCTGCCTGGGGAAATACATGGGAGTATATTGCTTTTAACTAGAATGGATTTCTGTCTATTTTTAGGTGATTTTAGGTTAATGAGAGCTTGTTCTCTACAGCAGTAACCATACAAGCTTTTGAGGTAAATGTGATGGTCGCCTGTGAGCATTTAAGCAGTTTTACCAACTGATCATTGAGGGGTTTAGCAGCTTTTTTGGGGTTTGTTGTGATTGTTATGGATAGTGATATAGAGACTTTTGAATTTTTAGAAAACTATTAATAAATCAGGATCCACATTACAGTGTTTGTGTGTGTTAATTATGTCTTCAGGGATATAAAAGCACCAGAGAAATTTAACTATGTGGTTGAAGACAGAACTCTGCTCTTAGATCTTTATCCAGGACTATGCTGCTATATTCTGATCTTTAGAAAGGAGAAAGAAAAATACATATGGTAAATTAAAAAATGGTTATTTCTGTTCTATAGAATATCCTATAACCTGTACATATCTATTATACTAAGGAGTAATCTTTGGTATGTCAACAGGCATATGTCAAAAATAGAATACTCGAATAAATAAGTTACCTGATAATTTTGTATATAACAATATGAATTCTGCGTCCTAAATCTAACTTTTTTTACATAATTTCACTATCTAATTAAAAAGGAAATGATGATGGTGCTATCTGTACCACATCCAAAGATGTAATTTTTCCCCTACAAAGCCTTAATTAGCTGTCCTACACATTTACCTACATAGACTGTCCCTTTAGACAGAATAACATTGGATTTTTAAAATGTCGGTTAGCATCAGGTTATGAACGGTGGTTGATTTAAGCCAACTGAAGCCTTTATTTTCAAATATAATCAATAAGACTGAATCAGAAACAAAGGGTCATTTTAATAATATAGTAAGTATAATGATATATAAAATTAGAAAGGAGTTCCATTTAATCCTAAAAAAGTAACTAATCACATGAATTTAGATAAGTCTTTTAACATTTTAAATGATATTTAAAATGCTTAAAATTCTGTTATCTATTTTTTTATTGATTGTTGCCATTACTGCTTTTATTATCATGATCTTTTATCATCATCTTCATCATCATGGTCACTATGAAATATTTTACTGTGCTCTTTCTGTGAAATTAGAAAAGAGACAGGTTCTTTGTGTATGGTAAGTCATGAATTGTTCCAACCACCTTTCAAATGTGTTAATGATATTGGTGCAATACTAATACTACTTGGAGTTCTAAAGAAAGGCAACATGTCAAAATTAAATTTAGGGTTTTTGTTTCTTTATGAGATTTTATCTCTGTCAGTGCCTTCAGCAGTCTCCTTATTCCTTTTGACTTTCCTATGCCACAGCTTACTTTGTAAAATTTTGACCACATATCTTATCTGACTAAATTGTCCACAGAAAAACTTTAAGGTCCAGGGGCACCTGGGTAGCTCAGTTGGTTAAGTGTCTGACTCTCTATTTCAAGATCTCAGAGTTATGAGATCCAGCCCACCTTGGGCTTGGAGCCTGCTTAAGATTCTCTCTCTCCCTCTCCCCTTCTCTACCCTGCTTGCTTGCTCTCTCTCTCTCAAATAAATAAATACATATTCCAAAAAAAAGGGAAAGCTTTAAGGTCTAGTTTTTAGTCTTTCATTACTTCTCTAGTTGTTGTGTAATCTTGGGCAAATAATTAATATTGCCAAGCTTTGGTTTCCTCATTATTAAAATGCTATCTGCTCTGTACCACTCATAGCAGCCACGGTTCCTTCTCTTGCTTCCCATTGGAGAGACTGGATTGCTAGGATGAAATTGAAGGAACTGTGAGGATATCTTTGCCTTCAGTTTTACCCTTATACCTTCTCAAGAATTTTAGCTTTCTCCTTATCTAGCTAATGCTCTATGTCAACCTCATTTTGATGTTTAAGCATGAAAAAAAAAATCCCTAAAATTCAAAAACAATATAAATTCTTTATTGACTAGGTGCCTTACAGAGGATGCAACTATGATTGCTTCTTGGTTGTACTAATGAAGTGAGTAGTGAGTGAAATGATGCATATAAAATATATATATAGAAATTGTAAATTTTAAAAAATTATAAATTAAAATGACTAGTGAAGGACAGAATGTTATATTTTGTAATAGTATATATTAATAAAGTCATTATGTATGATTTATTGATAAATTAATCTTTATCTAATATTTATTATACATTATCTATGTTATGTATTGATAACTTGGAGGATGTAGATTCCTTAGCTGAGCTTAGATACGATACATTAAAGTTTGTTTGTTTTTTTTAAATTTGTGTCCAAATTCCAGTTAGTTAGCATACAGTGTAATACTGGTTTCTAGTGTACAATACAGTGATTCAACACTTCCATGCAACACCCAGTGTTCATCCTAACAATTGCACTCCTTAATCCCCTCACCTATTTATTGTTTTGAAGATTTTTTTTTATTTATTGAGATTTGCTGCATGTTTGTTGAGTTCTTAGAAAACACAAGTTCTCAGCAAATGCAAGGCTGCGGAGGGAGGATCAGTTGATCAATGATGCAGGTTATAAAGTATCCATTTAGTTAAAAAAAAAAAACAGTCATGCGAAGCTTATACTGAGAAAGAGCTTTCTAACTGCAGAAGTTATTTTATTTCACTGTAAAGTAGTAAAATCACATTTGCTTTACAAAAAGAATTTATTTATTTGAGAGAGAGAAAGAGAGAGAGAATGAGTGAGCAGGGGGAGGAGTAGAGGGAGAAAGACAAGCAGACCCCATGCAGAGTGTAGAGCCTGATTTGGGCTCCATTTCATGACCCCAAGATCATGACCTAAGCTGAAATCAAGAGTTGGACCCTTAACCAACTGAACCACCCAGACATCCTCCACCCCCGCCCCATTTCAAGTCTGCTTCCTCTCTGGTAACCATTAGTTTGTTTTCTATAGTTAAGAGTCTATTTCTGGGTTTGCCTTTGTCTCCTTTTTTTCTTTGATCATTTATTTTGTTTCTTAAATTGTATCAGATAAGTGAAATCATATGGTATTTGTCTTTCTCTGACTGATTTATGTCACTTAGCATAATACTCTCTAGCTCCATCCATGTCATTGCAACTGGCAAGATTTAATTCTTTTTGATAACTGAGTAGTAATATTCCATCTTCTTTATCTATTTATCCATCAATGGGCACCTGCATTGTTTCCATAATTTGGGTATTGCAGATAACACTATAAATACTGTGGTGCATGTATGCATTTAAATAAGTATTTTTGTATTTTTGGGTTAAGTACCTAGTAGTGCAGTTTCTGGATGGCAGGATGGTTCTATTATTAACTTTTTGAGGAAACTCCACACTGTTTTCTACAGTGGCTGCACGGGTTTGCATTTTCACCAACAGTGCAAGAGGGTTCCCCTTTCTCCACATGCTTACAAACAGCTGTTGTTTCTTGTGTTACTAATTTTGGTCATTCTAACCTTAAAGTTTTGATCAGTTTGATTCCATTTGGGTAAATTTTGCAAGTTGATTAAAATTATAAATTTATTTAATATTAGAAGTAATATGAACATTTAAGGGTGTCTGGATGGCTCAGTCAGTTAAGGATACTGCTCTTGATTTCAGCTCAGCTCATGATCTTAGGGTCATAAGATGGAGCCCCCGGCAGGCTCCATGTTCAGCAGGGAATCTGCTTGAGGTTCTATCTCCCTTTTCCTCTGCCCATTCCCCCACTTTCACATGCTCTCTTTCTCTCTAAAATAAATAAATCTTTGAATAAGTAGTAATATAAGTATTTTGAGAAACTACTTCAAGAACATAATGGAGAAAAAGAAAAGAAAAAGACCATAATGTACATGAGTCAAAAATCCAGATATTTAGAGAAGTCTGGAAAATTCAAGTAAAAGCATGGTAGGGGTTTAGATTTTATCAAAGGAGCTCAGACACAAAAGGTAGCTAATGGCATTATTTGCATGCCATGTCCATCTTGCAAGAAGACACAATTCTTATATACTTGTGCTTATATTATTTTATATTGTCACCAACAGTGTCAGGGTTCTAATTTTCTCCAAAATTTTAACCTATTTTTTTAATTAGGTTATGTGTTTCTTTGCTGTTGGGTTGTAGCTGTTCTTTGTTTGTTTTGCATATTAATTTGGTCTTAGTTTGGGCTACTATAACAGAATAGAGTAGATTAGGTGGTTTATAAACAACAGAAATTTACTTCTCACAGTTCTGGAGGCAGGAAGTCCAATATCAGATTGATAGGATGATCTGGTTCTGGTGAACTATGGATTATATAATGCCCTCTTCTCATTATATCTTCCCATGGAGACTGCAGAAAGAGGCAAGCTCTCTGTGGACTCTTAAAAGCATCAAATCCATTAATAAGGGCTCCCTCTTCATGAACTCATCTAATTCTAATTACCTCTTAAAGGCCCCACCTCCTAGTACCATCATATCAGGGATTGGTTTTCAACATACAAATTTTGTGGGGATATATTCAATTTGTGACGAATCCATTACAAGATATATGGTTTGTAATGATTTTTTTCTTATTCTGTAAGTTATTTTTTTCACTCCAATGATTATTTGCTTTGCTGTGCAGAAACCTTTTAGTGTAAAGGAGTCCTGCTTGTCTAATTTTTCTTTTTGTGCCTGATTTTGGTGTCCTATCCAAGAAATCATTGCCAAGTCCAATGTCATGAATCTTGTCACCTGTTTTCCTGTAAGAGTTTCACAGTTCCAGATCTTGCATTGAAATATTTAATTCATTTTTAAGTTGACTTTTTGTATGATGTAATAAAAAGGTTCTCATTTCATTCTTTTGCCTGTGGGTATCTAGTTTTCCCAACACCACTTGTTGAAGGGACTATACTTTTCCTGTTGTCTTCTTAGTTCCTTTTTCAAAAGTCAATTGACTGTATGTGTGGGGGTTTATTTTTAGGTTCTCTAGTCTGTTTTTATACCAGTACCTTACAGTTTTAATTACAATGACTATTTTGAAATCAAGAAATGTGATGCCTCCAGCTTTGTTATTCTTTCTTAAGATTGCTCTGCCTACTTGTAATCTCTCTCTGTCAAATAAATAAATAAAATCTTTAAAAAAAAAACTTTAAGATTGCCTTGGCTATTTGAGATCTTTTGTGATTCCATATAAATTTTAGGATTTTTTTTCTATTTTTGTAAAATAAATGTTTTGGGGATTTTGATAGGGATTACATTGACTCGGTAGATTTTTTTGGGTAATATAGACATTTTAACAAACTTAAGTCTTCCAGTCCATACATATGGAGTGTCTTTTCATTTATTTTTGTCATTAATTTCTTTTTCCAATGATTAGTTGTTGTCATTATGTAAGTCTTTCATTTCCTTGGTTAATTTTATTACTGAGTATTTTATTCTTTGTGATGCTATTGTAAATGATTTTTTCCTAATTTCCTTCTCAGAGAGGGCATTATTAGTATACACAAATATGACTGATTTTATGTTTTTGTATCATACCACTTTACTGTATTTGTCTATTAGTTTTAATGGCTTTTCTTCCTATGTCTAAGTTAATCTTAGATTGAGAAAATACCCAGGGTGGGATAGGTTTTAATTTTGTCTGATTATATTTTTTCAGAATTGATTTTCTTAAGAAAGGACAAGATATTTCTGTTTTCTAAATTGTATTATTTTCTGAAACTGGTTGTGTTTGGCTGATTAATACAACTGGGCTTCCACCTCAGTAATCTAATTGAATTTCAGATCTGAATCATAGCTGAGTTAGTTCTAAATCAGAGCTCTTTTTATTACAATGCTAATACACAGACTAAATCTTTACAATCCCCACTTCACTGATTTCAGTCCTGTTCTACATGGATAAGCATTGTACAAACAATACATGGTGATCTGTCTGAAACGAAGGCCTGCCATTGTCTGGAAAGTGCTTTTTAAATATCCTATCTATTGAACATGAAAGTTGTATTTGAATGTCAACACCGAATCCACTGGCTACCCCTTCCTCTAATGCACATACCTAAATTTCAGCATTTCTAAAACCTGAGTCCCAACACCACAGTTTCCTTCCCTATCCAGGTATTGCTGCTTCCCAATTTGCTCTGTATTGGGGTTTGAATGCCCATGTTCAATACGTATAAGATGAATCTTTTTCATAGTTAACTTTCATATTGTATGTATATTTATTACATATATAAATTTTAAAATAGTACATCAGAGGAATCAACAGAATTTTAATGTGACTGAAATATATATATATATATATATATATATATATATATAGTAGGATAGATACTCTTTAATAGTTTTTGAAAAAATAATTAATGGGCAAAAAGAACAGCAGTTTTTGAAAACCATAGCAATTTTTAAAAGTCTTGCTACACTATATGGTGCAAAGGATATTTATTCTTGCTGTGAGAAGGCAACTTATTAAGATTAGGAAATAGCATTTATAGTTAGAAAAGGAAATTTCACTTGAGTAGCTGTCCTTAAACATTTTGACCATAACCATCAAATCATATTTAATAAGTGTTGAACATATGGCATTATACAGTGGTTTAAATGGAATCACTGTTTTATATGTCTATTCTGTCAATAGTCATTTTTTTCCCAAATGCTCTGTGTAAAACACTAGGCTAGATGCTAGGGTCCTAAGACAAATAGGATTAAATATGTAAGACCAGCTATTATCTAAGTTTACCCATAACACCATTCAAAAATATAAGCTCAAAACTGAAACATAAAGTACTTTGGGGAATGGGAAGAAAAAGAACTCATTTCCAACCCTAGGATCAGGAAAGGCTCTGTGCAGGACAAGACACTGAAGACACCTTGAGAAATAGATCAGATTTGAATATACAGAGATCATAGGAAGTTATGAGGATTGGCCTTAATAAGAAGAGATAAGAAAAGACAGTAAATGTAAGGTAAGAATATTAAAAATAATTCATTTTGGCAGAAGCAGGAGATAAAAGTTATTATATATATATATGTATATATATATATATATATATATATATATATATATAGCACTGGTAAAATAGTCTCACACTATTCCATGGAAAACTTTATGTGCTGTTCCATAGATCATTTTTTGTAAAAGCAATAATCATAATCCTTGAGGGTTTTTTTTCTATATTTTTCATCATAAGTCCACAAGTGGCAAATTATTCAAATTCTTGGATATGTTCTTTCATTTACAGTTCTGTTTTGTTTTGTTAACTTCTCCCCTCAGTGCTAACCTTCCCTGGTTCTGCTTTTTAGTTTGTCAAAGCTTATGTGTGATTCCCTGGGTGGAAATAAACGTATCTCTCTCAGTTCTGGCTATGGCAAGAAGAAATTTAAAGTGAGGAAAATACATATAGTAAAGGTAACTATTTATTTGGTGTGTGTTCCTTGGGTAAGGAAGGTGAAAGAGAGAATAATCTTTCCAGTAGCACTTTTCCAGGAAACCAGGAATATGCATGTGCATTAGTGAAGTTTCAAATGCATAGTTTCCTAATCCCTCATCATGCAAAGAGGTCTGGTTATGCAGAGATCATAGATTGACAGTTGTGACCCTATTACAGCCTGGGTAGAGACACCAGGAATTCCAGAGGCTCCTAGCAGGCAATGAACATATTATATATAGTTTTAGCTCCCAAGAGGGACCCAATAAAGGGTCAGGGAAAATAAAAGTGATATAGTATGAATGAGTTCAGTGTAATCAGGAGTAGAAATAATGGAGTGATAAGTATATAACATAATATTGCTAAAGAGAAATGCATAGGTATAAGACAATGTATAAAACCAAGAGTGAGTGATCTTATAAGAATTTATAATCAGGATAAGCATAATTCTAGTAGTATAACAAAATAACTAAATATTGAATGCATACAACAACTTAAAATAATGATGAGGGTGAGAATATGTAATCAAAGAAGCAATTTGCAATGTCCTTGCTTTTCTGCCTTTTTTCCATTTTCTCCAGGTAGAGAAATATTAAATTTAGATGAGTCTTAAAATCAAATCCACACAGTTAAAGCATATCAGTAATTAGTCAATTATAGTAAACTTAGTAAATATAGTTTAAAAAAATAATTCTGGTAAAGGATGAAATTAGGAGTAATATTACCTTAGATTTCCATAGTATACACCAAATTTATATATAGTGTTCACAGATTTCTTAGTTTTATTAAAATCATTTATGATATTTATTTGTTCTCACAAGTACATAAAGAAAACAAGAGATACTATCATTCTTATTTTTCAGATGAAATTCAAGAGGCAGAACCAGCACATTAGCATTGACATTTGGGACTTCTATGCTGTCAGTATGCTCATAATCTATGGTTAGATTAGTCTTTAAAAAAAGATTTTCACCTATCCCATGCAACTATTTTTGTATTTCTTAAAGTTAGGAACATCAGTAGAATTTTGATTATGTTAGCATTCCAGGTAATTTTTTTTTTCTTTTAAGATTTTATTTATTTATTTGACACAGGGAGAGATCACAGGTAGGCAGAGACAGGCGGGGGTGGGGTGAGGGGAGCAGGCTCCCCACTGAGCAGAGAACCTGATGTGGGGCTCGATCCCAGGACCCTGAGACCATGACCTGAGCCAAAGGTAAATTTTATAAGCCATTTGACCAGGAACTGAATCAGAAGTAGATAATCAATGCAGAGCTCCTTTGAGAGGGTATACAGATTGAGAAAGTGTTTGAAATAGATTGGTAAAGCATGAGTTGCTTTATTTTACTGGCAGGTTTTAACAGTTCTTTACTCACTGAACTCAGCCTGGATCTTTTGCCATTCTTATGAAACAAAGTAGATGGAGATATTTGTTAACAAAAGGATCTACAATTGTGACCACAATTTTAAGTCATATCTCTCAATATCAGGAATGGGTACACAAACAAGTCACCAAAACAAAAACAAAAACAAAAAAACAAAAAAGGAAAGAAAGAATGAAAAGAAAATCTGTATGAAAATATTTTTCAGTTTATGAATTTTTATACGGAATAATTTATTTTTGGCTTTAAAGTTAGTATTAAAATTACCTGGGAAACTATTTTCAGTATAGTAATGACAAAGTCCATTTGTTTTTATTAAAATAAGCAAATAAAAGTTTCATATGTTTTTTCCTTAAATGTCACCTTCTATAAAAAATACCATATATTTAATTGTAGCTCTTCAAGAAAATAAAAGTTACCTTAAATGTACACATCCATTTTAATATATAGTCCAATTTCAGAAATACTAAAATGTGAGCAAATGAGAATATGAAGAAATAAAATAATTTTCTACAATTATGGTATAGTTTTTAAAAATTTGAATTACCAGCAAGACATAGTTTTATTTTTTGACTCTAAGAATTTGAACTTTGAGGATATACTTTTTTTCTTATTACTTACTTCTACCACTTTTTTCCTCTATAGCCCTCAGAAGATATTTATTCCTTCTCTCTCTTTGTTTCCTCATCTATTATCGCCCTCGACCCCCAAGGATGACAAGAAGCCCCAGTTCAGATGTATCTTCTCTCTCTTTATTTCCGCAAGTCTACACACTTATATACGTTTACATGACCAATCAGCGAGCAGGGTACAGGAGGGAGCGAATCAGGCTGCGCACCTAAACGAACAACTTCGCTAGCAACCAATGCTGTTTACCTCCTCTTTGGGCGTTCTGCTTAGTCTCATGAGGCAACTTTTCTTGACAGCTCTCCAGGTACCATCTTTTAATGGCGGAGGCCGCCCTGGCCAGGGGCCTGCCTCCGACAATCTGTAAAATGAAAGTCTTAATAATATCTATTTAATTAGGATAGTTTGGGGAATATTAGTTTAATACTTACTGAGTTATGAGAGAAGACAACATATAGTAAGAATCAATTAGTGTTAATTAGCTTCCATTATGAATATCTTTCTTACTATTTTGTTTCAATTATTGTTCAGTTACTGTGTTTTGGGATAAAGAAATCAATATATTAACTAAAATTAGTGATATTAGAGTTTCTTAAATTAATCCAATATTCTAAATTTAACCAAAAAATGTATTCTTTTATGTGTTGAAATTTTTAAATGTGGATTTTTACCAGACTTGACATCTTTTGATTTTAATTCATTTACTCTTTATTTTTTATTTTATTTTATTTTTTTTAGACTGAGGTTTTCTTTGTGCTTGGAAAAATAAGATCTTGCTTCTGGACACCATTCTTCCCTTGTTCTAAAAAAAACAAAGGTCATGAGTTTACCATTTCTTCTCTTTTATCTCTTTTCTTTCAATTCCCAATCCTCACCCCACCCCCCTCCCCGCAAAATGTCTATCTAGTTTTATTACAGAATTGATTCATCTCTATTTTTTGGAAAAATTTCATCTCCTAATAAGCATTAGTACAAAGAAGAGTAGATTATTTCCAATACATTTCAGAGTTAGAACTTTTTATATTTAGTGATGGATTAAATGTCATCTATTAAGTAAAATAGGTGGCTTTTAGAAATTAACCTAAATACCCACATTCTATCCAAAACATTCCCTAAAATTTAGCACTTATTTTTCAGATAGCAGCCACACATTTCATTTTAAAATACAAATCAATCATACCATTACATTTATTAAGTTTGGAAGGGAATTCCTATTATAGTACAATGAAGACAAACTTTTTAAAATTATGAAACAAAACTATCAGATAAAAGTATAAAATACATATAATTAAATGAATGATGATACAATATTACCAGGTCTTAGTTCTGGTGTTAATTAAGCTTAAGATAAAGCTTAAAATGATACTTAGATTCAAATAGTACGTTTGGAAGCTCTTAGGGAGCAGGCAAAGATAACAAAGTATGAGATAAGAAGAAAGGCCAATATGGGGATGCTGGGGATACTCTATTAAGGCTGTTCCTGTAAAACAAAACAAAACAAACAAACACCACCAACAACAAAAACTTAAAAATTATTCCTGTGGATGTCTTTTCAAAAGACAGAAGTGGGACACTTATTTTTTTACCAGACTTTGTTCACATTATCTGAAGATTATCCCTGGGGGAATAAATTTGCCTGAAGTTACCTATTGCTCTTGTCTCCAAGCTTAGTGGACCCCTACTGCTGCAAAGAAAGTCCTGTGGCAGAAATCTGAAATCAGTGAAGAACAATTGAACTAAAACGCTATCTTAGTTCATGCACTCATGGAACTGTTTGATATATTTTTTAAATATTTTATTTATTGTTTGACAGAGAGAGAGAGATCACAAATAGGCAGAGAGGCAGGCAGAGAGAGAGGGGAAAGCAGGCTCCCCGCTGAGCAGAGAGCCCAATGTGGAGCTCTATCCCAGGACCCTGATATCATGACCTGAGCCGAAGGCAGAGACTTTAACCCACTGAGCCACCCAGGCACCCCTCTTTGTATTATTCTTATTCTTGCAACTTTTCTTTAAGTTTGAAATTATTTGGAAATTAAAAAAAAAAAAAACAGGAAAAAACTGTACCTGCTAATCATCTTTATATATACTTTTATAAAATACATACCACAGAGCATCAAAAGCAAAAGCCCTTGAGACTAAGGGTGTCTCCTTCCCCGAACACATAGGATGGGAGGAATCACAACAAAGTGAGGTCTGCCACACTTAAGTTCCAAGTATTTAGGACAGCAAATAAAAAGTAACTTTCTGCTTTAACCCACTGAGCCACTCAGGTGCCCCTGTCTAATACATTAAAGGCCAAAATTACTTGTAGTTAAAAGGAAGAGATGCTGAGTAGCCAGAAACCTCAACCACAATTCATCCCATTTATCACTCGGATTTTTTTGAGCCCCAAATTAAATCTACTCTGTAGGAAATTTTGAAACAGTGCCAGGCACAATGTGTATATTTCATTCCTTGACTACCTTCACCAACTTCCCTTCACCCTCCGCTAATACTTCAGCTGATCTGCATGCTGACCAGAGGGGAGACCCAGACCATCATCCCTGAAAGATCTGAGCCTTTCATTGCATTGTCTCTGTTGTTTGTGGTTGTTGCTACAGATATCCATTTAGGATTATCACAGGCCATGAAGTAAGAGATGCCCCAGTGAAACCTCTGAGTTTAAGAAATATGCTACTCTTTTCTTCTATTCTTTTGCAGAAACCCTATTTCTTCATGGTAATCAGGATCAACTACATTCTCCATTATGGTATTTTCTGGTGCACTGGACTGCTGGACTTTTGACAGGGAAAGTAATCTTTAAGAGAAGTAACTTCTGACAGGAAAAGTGGCAGGACTGCGCGTTGAAGAGGTTTATCTTCAATGCCGTAGAGGTACATACTTCAGAAGATATAGAGTAAACTACTCTATTTTCTATTCTTCAGTACTGAATAGTATTATATAAATAATAAAAGACCAATGTGAAAAAGGCTAAGGAATAGTAACAAGATCAAAGACCCCTGGGATTATATTATGTATGAAAACAAAGCAGTCATCATGTTTCTGAAGCAAAGATGGGTAAAAATGTACTACAGTTTTTCCCATATAAAAGTTAATTATTTTTTAACTTCTTTAAACATAGAGATTGAGGGGTGCCTGGGTGGCTCAGTGGGTTATAGCCTCTGCCTGCGGCTCAAGTCGTGATTGGGATTGAGCCCCACATCAGGCTCCCTGCTCAGCAATGAGCGCCCCTGCCTCTCTGCCTACCTTTCTCCCTACTTGTGATCTCTGTCAAATAATTAAAAAAAAAAAAAAAAGGATTCACCCTTTTAATGTATGAAATTCAGTTTTTTTTTCTTTTTAGTATAGTCACAAAGTTGATGATCATCACCAGTATCTAATTTCGCAACATTTTTATTACCCCAAAAAGGAGCGCTATACCCCTTAGCAGTTTTGTTGTTGTTGTTGTTCTTCGCTGTTCCTCCCTCATTCTATGGCAATCACTAATCTACTTTCTCCATAGGATATTCCATACAAATTGAATCACATTGTATGTGGCTTATTATGACTAACTTCTTTCACTTAGCATAATGTGAGCACATACATACTCCTAAGCATAATTTAGTAAAGAAAAGAAAAGAAAATTTTTATGCCAGAAAATTAAGGATGAAGATGAGTTTTTATTTGGATAAAATGGGAGGGTGGCCAAGATGAAAGTTGTAATGTAAAAGGTCCTTGAAATCAGGAAAAAAGATGCAAATCCATTAAATTTAGAAGTAGATGAAATGAAATAAATTAAGCTGGTGAAATCAAAGGAAAGGTATTCCCATTTCTAAAAATGCAGTGAACCAGCCAGGTGCCCCATGTTTGCTTTCTTTTGTTAGCAGTTTCTAGTATTACTGCTTTCTTTTTTTTTTCCCCAACTTTTTTTGGTAATTTTATTTTACTTTTTCTCAGTGCTCCAAGATTCATTGTGCATTCATGCACCACACCCAGTGCTCCATGCAATAAGTACCATCCTTAACATACACCACCACAGGCTCACCCAACCCCCACCGCCCTCCCTCCACCCCCCTCCCCTCTGTTTGTTTCTCAGAGTCCGCAGTCTCTCACCGTTTGTCTCCCTCTCCATTTCCCCCAACTCACTTCTCCTCTCCTTCTCCCCATGTCTTCCATGTTATTACTTATACTCCACAAGTAAGTTAAACCATATGATAACTGAGTATCTTTCCTTGACTTATTTCACTCAGCACAATCTCTTCCAGTCCCGTGTTGATACAAAAGTTGGGTATTCATCCTTTCTGATGGAGGCATAATGTTCCATGGTATATATGGACCACATCTTCCTTATCCATTCGTCTGTTGAAGGGCATCTTGGTTCTTTCCACAGTCTGGCAATTGTGGCCATTGTTCCTATGAACATTGGGGTACATATGACCCTTCTTTTCACTACATCTGTATCTTTGGGGTAAATATCCAGTAGTGCAATTGCAGGGTCATAGGGTAACTCTATTTTTAATTTCTTAAGGAATCTCCACACTCTTTTCCAAAGTGTTTGCATCAACTTGCATTCCCACCAACAGTGTAAGAGGGTTCCCCTTTCTCCACATACTCTCCAACACATGTTGTTTACTATCTTATTAATTTTGGCCATTCTAACTGGTGTAAGGTAGTATCTCAATGTGGTTTTGATTTAAATTTCCCTGATGGCTAATGATGATGAACATTTTTTCATGTGTCTGTTAGCCATTTGTATCTCTTCTTTTTTTTTTTTTTAAAGATTTTATTTTTATTTATTCGACAGAGAGAGATCACAAGTAGGCAGAGAGGAAGGCAGAGAGAGAGGAGGAAGCAGGCTCCCTGCTGAGCAGAGAGCCCGATGCGGGACTCCACCCCAGGACCCTGAGATCATGACCTGAGCGGAAGGCAGCGGCTTAACCCACTGAGCCACCCAGGCGCCCCGTATGTCTTCTTTTGAGAAGTGTCTGTTCATGTCTTCTGACCATTTTTTGATGTGATTATCTGTTTTGTGTGTGTTGAGTTTGATTACTGCTATCTTACTGGACAACTTTGTACTATTTCTTTTTTGGGAAATGTGTGTGTGTGTGTGTGTGTGTGTGCATGTGACCTGTATGTGGTCAATTTCTTAAATATTTTAAGGTATGTTGCCCATTATTACAGTTCTAAAATTTGATACAACAATAGGTGTAAGTTACTGGTTTTGGTATTCACTCTCCTTATTTTGTCTTTGTTTAATTAATCTTTCTAGGCCAGAGAGTAGTATGTTTAATCTCATTGCTTCTGTGTTCCTTCTATTTTACCTTGCATCTATATGAAGATGGTGGCTGTGTAATAACCAAGAATGTACTATAAATGTTATGTTTCCCCTATGAATTTTCATCTTCCGAAACATAATTTTTTAAATACTTTTTAAAAAATCAGTTTTAGATTTACAGCAAAATTGAGAGAAAAATACAAAGATTTCCCAGATACTCCCCCTGCTTCCTCCATTAGCAGTATCACTTATCAGAATGAGAATTCTTATGAGGAATGGACCTGCAATGACACATCATAATCACCCAAAGTCCATAGTTTATGTTAGAGTTCACTCTTGGTTTTGTATATTCTATGTGTTTGGACAAATACGTAATGACATATATCCATCATTATAGTATCATACAAAGTATTTTTCACTGCCCTAAAATTCTTTTGAGCTATGCCTATTCATCTCTCTTCCTACACCCCACCATCCTGAATACACCTATGGCAACCACTGATTATTTTTTTATTGTCTCCATAGGTTTTGCTTTTCTAAATGTCATATATTTGGAATCATACAGCATATGACATTTTCATATTGACTTCTTTCATTTAGTAATATTCATTGAAAGATCCTTTATGCCTTTTCATGACTTGGTAGCTCATTTCTTTGTAATGAGGAATAATATTCCTTTGTCTGTAATGAGGAATAATATTCCTTTGTCTAGCATTTATTTAACCATTCACCTACGAATTGAAGGACATGCGTTGATTCCAACCTCTGGTAATCATGAATAAAGTTGTTACAACATCCATGCACATAGGTTTTTATGCAGACATAAGTTTTCAGCTTCTTTGGGTAAATACAAAGGATTAAAATTATCGGGTCATATAGTAATAGTATTTTTAGTGTTAGAAGCAACCACAAAACTGTCTTCTAAAATGGCTGTACTATTTTGCATTCCCACCAGCAATGTATGAGATTCCCTGTCACTCCACATCTTTGCCAGTCTTTTGTTTGTCACTGTTCTGGATATCTGTCATTCTAATAGGTGTGCAAAAGGTATCTTGTAATTTGCATTTCTCTGATGACATAAGATATGAGCATGTTTTCATATGCTTATTTGCCACCTATATATCTTTTTTGGTGAGGTGTCAGAGTCAGCCTTCCAGAGCCTCTGTTTGTCCTCTCTGTTCTGGCTATTATCTCATAGGGCCCTGAATGCCATCTTTGTTCTTAATAGGCTGGGAGTAAATGGGAATAATAAACTGCTGTTGGATTTATCTGTTTAGTATTAGATTATGTGTCTGGCCATCCCCATAACCCTGGATCAGTAATCCCTCATTCCTTAAAGGGGTGATCAGTACAATGTTTGTATACTAAACAGCAATGAATGACAATGTGTCTGTTTCTAGAACAAAAGACTGGTGGGTTTACTGTCTAGTATAATGAATATGTCTCTTTACAAGGCAAAGGTTAGACCCATTTGCTTGCAGCTCAGGCTAACAGTCTCAGATTCCTGAATTCAGGGTTCATTGGCTATCATACACAGCTGCCGCATATGTGGAACCAAACCTCTGCGGGGCTTGAGGGCCCGGGAGAATCAGTGTAAGGTTAAGTTTGGGCTGCCTGCTGACTTGTGAATAATAATGTCCTCTGTTACCCAGGGATATCACATCTTCTTCCAGCATGCATGAGACAGGCAAGATAATTTGTTAACTTTCAAGTAGAGTAAAATTGAATTCTTCATATTTCTTGACAACCTTGCTTTTTAAAATTTGCATGTGCTGGTATACTTTTCCCCATCCCTTTGTTTTTAGCCTTCCTCAATAACTTTGTTTTGATTTGTTTGCGTACCTTATATATAGCCTTGAGTTGTTTTGATTTGTGGTGTTTTAAAATTACTTTAGTAAGTGACTGTATCTATTTATATTTATTGATGTGATTATCATGTTTGGGCTTAGTTCTGTGGTATTATTTTAGATTATATTTACTGTGTAGGTTATAGTATCAGTATGACTCTGGTTTGTTGATTTTTAAAATTACTTTTATATTGCTTTTTTTCATTACTTTCCATTCCCCTTTTCTAGTGATTTCCTTAATAATTATACTTCTTATGATTTTTTATAGTAATTTATTTCCTTACCTAGGTTTCTCTTTATTTGCTTTAAATGCTAATAATTTATTCCATGTCCCTCTTATTTTCTTAGCATTTTATCAAAAAGCTTCTTCTGCTTCATCCCCCCTTCTCCAATTTATTTCATTGTTTTATTTCTACTTTGGTAGAGCAAAAAATGTTGACATACTATTCTTGCACTTATTTTTACTTTTGATTTAGCTTTAGCTATACAATTAAATATGTCTGATGCTCATTATGAGACCTGCAAAAGTCTCACCAGAGTATTTTATTTGGGTGAAGTTTTCTAGTAGATTTTTCTGGAAGATCTGTGTATATGATATCCTGAATTCTTAAGTTTTTGTAATTCTAGTACAATAATAGCTTTTGTACCTGAGGATAGCTTTACTTGGTATAAAACTCTTGGCTCAAAATTTATTTCCTTGATATTTTTGAAATTTCAAATTGTTCTCCTGTTGTCTCATTTATATGCTATTTTTGAGAGTTTGGGTGCACTATGGTTTTCTCTTTATTTCAATTTTTTTATCTTTTTGCCCAGATCCAAGAAATTTTGTAAGAATATGTCTTACTATTGGTATTTGCAATCAGGATTTTCAGTTTCAACATGAGTCTGTTTTATTGGTAGATTCAAGTGTTTTATTTATTTCTGAAAATTTATCATGTGATAGTTTAAATACCATTTCTGTTTTTTTTTTTTTTCTTTTCCAGGGATGTTAACTGTACATATGTTGGAATTTCTTCATCAATCATTTAAATCCACCACTAAACTCTCTAATTTTTATACTTCTTAATTCTAATATTTCTGATATTTTCTTTTTTGGTTTGTGGCTATTTTGTTTCATCAGTACTCTATATTGCATTTTTAGTGGGAACACTTCTCCCTTATGCATTTTGAATTTAATCTCAGTTCTGGGATGAGTTTCTTCTGCGTCCATGCCCTAATTTCTTTTATGAATCTTGTCAATTCCTGTTTTCATATAGTACTGTATCTTGTCCATTCCTACCTTGATATTGAGTCTCTGTTTTTTATTCTGTAAATTAAGTGTTTTGTTTCACTATTGGTCTTCTTAATGATTACTTTTATTTTTAAGATTTATTTAATAATTTTAGAGAGAAAGAAAGAGGGGGGTGGGCAGAAGGAGAGGGAGAGAGAGAGAATCTCAAGCAGACTCCATGCTGAGCATGGAGCCTGATGTGGGTCTTGACCTCAAATTCTGAGATCATGACCTGAGCCAAAATCAAGAATCTGATGCTCAACTAACTGAGCCACCAGGTGCTCCAATGATTGCTTTTCTAATGAGTATTTTTGTCAGCTGAAATGTTTTTATCTTAATTTTTTTCATTTAGTATCTTCTTATAAACATTGCCTGATATGTCCTCTTTACTGTGAAATGTCATATACTTTCCTTTATCAACAGTAGTTGGTATTGGCAAGTATAATGATGACCATTTCAACTAATAAATTAGTATGTTGGAGAGGGAGGGGTTAGCCTTTTCTTTCTGATTTTCTTTGATTACTTTAAGATTCTTAATTTTCACTAATTTCTTCCTTTTCATCCTTTACCAGCAAGCCTGCAGAGGATGTCATCTCCTCCTCTCCAGTCATCTCCCTTCTGTCTAGAAGATAGTGCTTTTCTTAAAATTACTATTCCTCAGCATTGGTGTTTTAACCACCATATCTCAGACCTGTTTTTAACAATTATCCAGTCAGGGAAATTTTGGGATTATTTTCGTATGTGTTCTGCATTGTTGATCCCACTGGTCTTTCCTCTTTTTTATGAAAACTGCATAAGGCTTTCTGCTCTCATAATGCCCATTAAATGGCTCTGCCTTGTTTCCAATGTTTTATTACCTTGAATTGAAGGTAATAATTATTTCTTTCTTCTCTTTAATTTGTAAAAATGGGCAATCGTGGTTCATTTATTCTCCTTTATAATATTTGTGATATTTGTAGGATGTGTGTAGTAACTGAGATTTAGACAAAAAAGAATTCATTATATCATTCTATACTATTTTCTCAAAAAATATATTATCAGAATTGATTTAATGACTTTAAAGAAAACAAACCTAATAGGATAATAATTAGGGAGAAATTAGAGAAAATGATTTAAGAAGCTAATATATTGTGTCCATATTTAGATGAATTTTTGATTCTTTAAAATTCTAAAAGAACTGTTACTGAAAATTATTAATCATCACTGATAGTGATGGAAAATTTTCTCCAAGCATTTTGTACGTTGGCCTAACACTGAAACTCAAAGATTAAAAAATTTAATATAAAAATTTTATAAACCAATGACATAGTAATATGAGTATAAAAATTTCTTAAGTCTAACGGTAGGAAATATACTATAGAAGTATTGTGTTACAATAGATCTTAGAAAAGCAAGGTTTAATTTAAGAATACAGGAATATGACTGGACTAAGAAATGACATGAATGTATCAAGCAGAAATCAGTATAAACAATTCAGTATGTTTTTAAAAGGTAGTATTCACATGTAGATTTAAGAAACAAAACAGATGAACATAAGATGGAAAAAATAAAAAAGAGAGAGAGGCAAACCATAAAGCAGACTCTTAACTATAGAGAACAACCTGAGGGTTGATAACGGGGAAGTGGCTGGGGGGATGGGATAAATGGGTGACGGGTATTAAGAAGGGCACTTGTGACAAGCACTAAATGTATGTAAGTGACGAATCATCAAATCCTACACCTGAAACAACAACAAACACAAGCAAACAAACAAACAAAAAGAGTAGAAAAAACATATCTGTATCTTTAAGGCTATTAATATTTTTAAAATATTTTATTTGCATCCCTTTGAACTGCCATAACAAAATACCATATTCTGGGTTGTTTATAAACACCAGAAATTTATTTCTCCACAATTCTTGAAATTGGCAAGTCCAAGATCATAGTGCCAGAAGATTCAGTGTTTGGTATGGCCCATGACCAAGACGGCACCTTTTCACCAGGTCCTTACAGGGTGGAAGGGACTAGCAAGCTCTATAGAGTCACTTTTATAAGGGTATTAGGCCCATTCATGAGGGTTCAACCATCACTTCCTAATCCTGTTACCTTTGGCATCAGAATTCTAACATATGACTTTTGCAGGGATGCAAAAATACAGACCAGGGCCACCTATTAACAACTTGAAAATGGAATATTTTCTCAACATCAAAAGTAATACCATGGGAAAAAATTAAACCTCATATTAAAGAATGATTTTTAGTTTCAAGAAATGTTGTAGCTCTCTTAGAAAATCTGCTTTCTTAGGATTGTTGAAGCATCATTCTAACCTCTTTTACTATCAAAATTCACTGTAATATAATTAGAATGCTAGAGTATCAATTTCTAATTTTATAATAAATATTGAGGAAAATAAATGCATGTTCCCTGGTGAAGATACACCATCACTAGCATCAAGATAACTCTGAAAATGCAACATAGTTCACAAGGTTTGAGTGAGGGTATTAGGATAGAATTAGACATCATTTTCTTTAAACTCTAGATCATTGTTTATTTTTTGTGGAAAATCAAGAAGCTCAGTCTTTATTCAATAGGTTCCCCCAAGGGAAAGGTCATATTTTGTTTCCAAAGTAATCCAGAGTATAAGCAGTAAATTCAGGCATTACCTTCACCAGAAATCTTTCCTGATTCCTAGTCTACTCCTCTGTCCATGACAGATTAAAACTCTCTTCTTGGTTCTGTCAAAGAAAAATTGCACTGGACAAGTTAAACAGGCAAGGAAGACTATTGCAATTGCAATCAAAGAGAAAGATTAAACTCAGTGCTACTGAAACAAAGGATAGGAATGTTTTGGGTGCTGAGGAGAACAGTGGAAAAGTACCAGAGGAAGTTAAGGGGAAGGTAGCTTGGTTAATGCCCTTAGGTCATTTGTGTTATGCTAATTGATGCTTATGGAATTTAGGCTCCTATCCCTCCACAGAGACCAGAAGATAGAAGCATTACTGTTCTTTTTTTTTTTTTTTTTTTTTTTTAATGATTACATTTCAAAGAGATGTCCTTGAGAAAGACATTCCTGTGTTGTAAAATTGGCAAGAGACTGAGAGAAGATTGATACCTGAAAGGATCAGAGAAAGAATTTACAACTGCATGTGTTCTAAAGTAAATGCTCTAAGGAAAGGGAGGTCAGGAATCTATAGTTGGAAAGAAACCTGACCAAAGTTTAGTCAAGCTAAGGAGAATGATATGGCCATCTTGATCAGTTTCAATAATTTTACTATGACCTAACTTTTGGAAGTTATTTTTGTTCATCTCTCTTTCCCTTCCACTAAACTGTGAGCTTCTTGAGAAAGGTATTTTACTGAACTATATAGTATGGTATTTTGTAATATTTTATTCCCTTCTTGCTATTCATCCCCTTTATTCACACCATCTCACACTGATGTTTGGCTGGCTTTATGATTTGTTTTGTTCTATAGAACATTAGCAATTACGACATAAGCTATAGCTTGAAAAGTCTGTATGAACTGGGACTTTCTCTCTTGGTTTTTGGAATATTGATGCTATGAAGTAAAGAGGATGGATTATATATTATATGCAATATATATATACATATATATTTATGTATACATATATATTTATGTATACATATATACTTATATATTTATATTTATATTTTCTATATATTTATATATTTATATATAATGTATATATATAATATATGTAGTTTACCTGAAATTAATATAACACTATATTAATTACACTTGAATAAAAAATAAATTTAAAAAACTTATTATAGTTAGCAATGTAGATATATACTAGAAAAACATCTTGATGTAGTCAAAAAATTAACATTGATTATCTCTTCACAGTATTATGTACACACTTTTCTGACTTTCTTTATCTCTACTTTATAATCTTTGTGAAAAAAGCACAATTATTATTCTGTTATTTTAATAAAATTTATATGACCTTGGGGTGCCCAGGTGGCTCAGTTGGTTAAGCATCTGACTTTCGATTTCAGCTAAGGTCATGATCTCAAGGTCATGAGACTGAGCCCCATGTTGGGCTCTGTGCTGGACATGGAGCCTGCTTAAAATTCTCTCTCTCCCTCTCTCCATGCTTCTTCCTCTCCCCACCTCACATGCACACTCTTTCTCTTAAAAAAAAAGAAAAAAGAAAAAAGAAAGGGGCACCTGAGTGGCTCAGTGGATTAAGCAGCTGCCTTCCACTCAAGCATGATCTCAGGGTCCTGGGATTAAGACCCGCATCAGGCTCTCTGCTCAGCAGGGAGACTGCTTCCCCATCTCTCTGCCTACTTGTGATCTCTCCCTCTGTCAAGTAAATAAATAAAATCTTAAAAAAAAAGAAAGAAAGAAAGAAAGAAAGAAAATGTATATGATCTTAAGTTCTTTGAGTAATGAAACTTTTCATCAAACTCAGTTTTTGAAATATGTAGTATTAAATTAAAATTAACTTGAATGATAATTTTATATTTTAAAATACTTGGGTGATTAAAAAATATCCATAGCAGATGCAATCAGTGCTGTAGCAGTCGTGTCTAACTACTTCCATGTATGTCAGCCTGACTTCCAAGAGCCAGCATCTACACCATTTCCATTGATCTGTCCTCAGGATGCTGAATGTGTTTTGGAAACATTCCCAATGTGGTGAAGCCTTAATTACTGAGCAATCAGTAAATGAATGTAAATACACCAGTTTCCTTTACTTCTTGGTTAGTAATACTAAGGCTTGTATTTGTGGCAGTGTTCTCCATATTCCAGTATCGTACTCAACCATTATCACTGCCTTTCATTCCCTGCATTTTGGTTCCTCATGGACTTTGGCATCTCCTATAAATTGCTTGAACTGAATCCTTGATTTCAAGTCTAGTTCTGAGGGTACCCAAACTAACAAAAGGTATTCAAAAATTTTATCAATATGAATAACTTCTCTTTGCCTCAAATTATTACTAGGTGGAATATATAACAAATAAAATAATTTTGTTGTGAATTGCTTCACTAGCATAAAGAAATACATATTTTTCTATTCTAAATAAAATTTTCTTTTTTTCTTTCTGAATAAAATTTTCAGTTGAAGAATAAATAGTTAAAATAATTTAATGAGATATTAGGAATTTTTTATTTTCAGAACTAAAGGAAAATTCTATGCATCAGTTCTATTAGAGTGCCAATTACAGACTAGAATTCTAAAAGATGCTTCTTGAGTAAATGAATGTTAATACAAAAATGGAAGAAAAACATGTAGTTAATGAGCATACATTGTCAGAGACACAGTTACCTTATTTAATATTTGCAGCAGCTTTATAATAAGATATAGGTGAATACTGAGGCTTAACAATGGCTACAGGATTAGATCTTCAGCTATCTGTCTTGAAACTTTAAATTATGTTATATGCTGCTCTACATAAATTGAAATTAGAATGAAACCATGCTGAGAATATTCTACTATATATTTATAAAATTCATATTCTAGTTATCTAAATATGTCTATATATGTAAACACAAAAATTGTAGAAAAATTATATAAGAAAATTTATAGAAATATAACATAAAACATATTTGCTTTTATATGAGCTAGTTTTTCAAACACTACTTATAAGTTTTTCAAACTGTAATGCCTAAAAATGCCTTCATTCAAAGAAATTATCCTTAGACATCTAATATTTTAATTACTTCTTTATACACTATAAATTATAAATGCAAAATCACTACTTTTTCATTGTTGTTATATCCAGAAGTAAACTTTTTACCCATGTAACCTTTTAGATGGTTTTATAACAAAGTAGAGTTTATTTCAGTTATAAAATAGGAATAACAGGTACTATCAAAACATTTTACATACTTGCTTGACATAAAAGCTCTATTCCATGAATAAAACTTCAATTTTTCTCCAAACATTAAAATAGTGGAGAATTTTTAGAATGATATTTCCAAGGCTTAAGAAAGCATGATGTTTTACTAGAAAAACAGAGGTAAAAGTTATCAATTACTAAATGGAAAAAAGAAGCGCAAAGATTTTTTTTTTTAAATTCTATCAACTTAGGGAATATTAAAAGGTGACATCAGTATGACTACCACATTGAATTACAGAACTACAGCTAAAATGTTACTCTGATGTTTAAATTGATTTAAAAAAACACATATATTAGACATATTATGCAATTTGAGCTAAACTATAGCATATCCTTTCCCTTAAACATGGCTATTTTTTCTGCTTTAATGAAGGATTTTTATAAGTCTTGTGATTAAGCACCTAATATTAATTCAAATTATAAAACATGGCTCTTCAGATCCCCTGTTGGAAATGTAAAAATCGTGTGCCTTAAGTTTGAGCACTTTATCCATTACTACAAAAACTGCTATTGTTGATTAGTTTATAATTTTAAAATAGCTATATAATTTAGCAACTCCTGATTCTGGAAAATTTTGGTTTCTTTTGAGAACTTTTGTTAAGTAAGACAACTTAAAAAAGAATTTTAAAGAATTTTAGAAGAATTTTTTTAAAATAAAGAAACAACCACTCAAGCAAACTAAATAAAATCATAACATAGAATCAACTGGATTTATAGCTCATAAAAACATAAAGCCAGGTATTAATGTGATTGGGGGTGGATGGAAGCTTAGCCACTATAGCACCACCTTGCATCTTATGTAAGTTTTCCTTTATTCTAGTGGACAAGGACACTGAGGACCCTAATTTTCCATTTAATACTTCCAATCCCTATACAATTTCTGTCCCCTTTTTCATGCCACTCATAGCCCTCCATTTCTCAAGGCAATGTATTTAAGGAATTTAGGGTCTTGTGACAGTGATGATTCTTTAGATTGTATCGTTTGATCCAAAGATATGCACTTTATTGCACAAGCAAGAGTAACTGTGTGCTGTAGCCCCAAGGTTTAATTTAAGATGATATTTCAAATCTAGGTCATTTTAACTTTAAATATTTGAGAAATAGAAATCTCTTTACACCAAAGTCTTTCTTTTGATAAGTGTATTTATACTCTCTGTCATATCCCTCAGTCCTTCAGTGAGTTTCTGCTAATATGATTGTAATCAATCTCTGTAACATTGTGAATGTGCATTGTATGGGGACTACTTCTTAATTTTTTTGTTGTTGTCAGTGTTCTGTAACAAAAAAGGGGTGAGGAATATACAAATTCTTCATTAAGTTTCTTTCTCTTAAAAATTGATTAGACTCTAGCTTAGAGTATGCACACAAACACATTCATTACACACACAATACAAAGTGTGTTCTCAAAATCATAAAAGATGTTTACATTTGAATAAAAGCATTCTTATTAAATGACAAATTTAACTCTGAGTTTACACACTTTGAATTTTAATTCTGGAGGGTACTCAGTAAATTTGGAAACTGAATTTTTAAAAAATAAGGGAAAACTACATTTATATGTATCTCTTCCATATTATAAAAGTGATAGCAGGTAGTTCAAACCACAAAAAGATTCATTTAAAACCAGATAAACTTAAAAATAGGTTAAAAAATAAGACAAAAATATGCCAGAAAGCATTATAAACCTGTCAGACTTAGGTTAATATAAATACATGTTTTCAGGCCTTTTATACTTTCTATTTCTGGGGACAAAATTTTGATTATGTTTGCATTAGCCAGTGTGAAGCAAGAAATAAAGTCAGTTATAGATTCACAAGAAAACAGAGATCAAGAGAATAATTATTCTCAGGAATGAGGCCAGGGCAACGTTTCATTCAAAGGTCCTAAACATGAGCAGTGCATGACTGCATCGGTCAGAGGAAATGCCACTTGATCTCAGGGTTGTGAGTTGAAGTTCCACATTGAGTGTAGAGATTACTAAAAAAAAAAGTTCTAAACATTAAAATACTATGTAATGTATCAAATGGTTTCCCTCAAAATAACCCATCCAGTAAAAATAACAGGGAGGTTTATAAGGCTATTTCTTATAGCTGGTTTCTTACATTTCTTATTGCTGGTTTGTCCAGCAAAATCTTATCAGGGTGAGTGAACAGTTTAATAATTAAAACCAAACTCAGTGATGAGAGCAAGTGGGGTTTGTTTTTGTTTTTGTTTTTAAGATAGAGACAGTGCACTTGTGCACAAGTAGGAGGAGAGTCAGAGGGAGAGAGAAGCAGATGCCCCACTGTGCAGGGAGCCCCGTGCGGGAGGGCTCAATCCCAAGATCCCTGGGATCATGACCTGAGCCAAAGATGGATGCATACCCTACTGAGTCACCCAGGTGCCCTAAGATCAAGTGAATTCTTCAAGTTATGATTCCATATACTCCTCAAGAGTTTAGTTGTTTAGATTATTTAGGATTAAGCATTCATTAGAATACTGTTTTCCCCTTTCCGTTTGCATTATTGCCCCCATTGAAATTTTTTATTACACAGATGTGTTGTATATCTCTTTAGGTACTATGTGTGTATCTTTTATATATAAAATATTAAGTTGGTTTTTTGTTTTTTGTTTTTTTGTTTTTTGCCTCTCTTCCCCCAGAATAAATTTTCACCCCTTTTGGGACAATAGCACTTCCATTGTGAAATCATATATTATAGAAATAGAATTTCCTCCTGCCAGAAGTAATGATTCCTACTACTATAATTTGTATTATTTGTATAATTTGTACTATAATTTGTATACTATTACAAAGTAATAGTATAGTAATAGCATAATAGCATAGTAATCTATAGTAATAGCATAATAGCATAATAGCATAGTAATCTGCTCTAGTCCCAGATCTATATAGTCTAAAGGTAAGGAGGTTAAAGGTGCTCCCTTCTACCATACCAAGGAACAAATTTCCAAAACACAGTTCAGTAAAGCACCAATTTTCCATGTACATATTTCTCCGATTTAATTATAGAAAGGTATTTTAGAATATTTTAAAGCAAACAAACAAACAAAAAAAAACCAAAAAAACAATTCCACATTCTTTTTAGCTGGCTTTTGAAATGTATTAGCGATAGTTTTCAATATTGTGCTAATGAATTATTATTGCTGTGCAACTAAATATTCTGTATTACAGTAAAATGCAAGATTTTGTACACAGTTATTAAAAGTGAAAAGCAAGGCAGAGCTTTTTTTCTTTTCTTTTTTTTTTTTTTTTGCATGAAAACTGAGAATGTAACAATAGGACCCATGGAGAGGACTCAGGGCTTCTGCCAAATTTTCTTGATTCTTAAATTGTGAAACCTCTAAAACAGAAGGTCCTACTGAAGCCACTCATTTCTTGTGCAATGAATACATCTTCTAAATGAAATGACGAGGCAGTTCATTTTATACTTTCCATAAAATTTTGTCTTTGAAACGAAGGATAACCCCATACCTCACATACACAGACTTTGTATTTATGGACATTTTATATTTTACTACTTAATTTTATATATTAAATTTAGAGGCAACACAAAACAACTTTTTTCAAAATGTATTGTGTGTTTTATACTTCCATTTCTGAGGATTTTATATTTTACTGCTTAATTCTATGAGTTGAAAGTCAAACCAAATAAACCCTCGGATTGTCTGCCTATTCATCATGATGGGCATGGACTAGATGACCTTTTTGTTTAAAAGAAATTAATTCTCCCTTAGGTTTTGAACATAGGAAGTGGCTCAGAACTGAATTCAGAAGAAGAGATTAGAAGGAAGTAAACTGATATGAACATTAGTAGATCTCTGTGTAATTGCATTTTGGGTGGGGACTAATTGCAATGGGTGGGGACTAAGAAAGAGAAAGAAAGATTCTCAATAAGATTTAGAGATAGAGGTCCCTGGTTTGGTCAGTCCACTGAGGGTGTGACTAAATCTCAGGTCCATGAGTTCAAGCCATATGTTGGGTATGGAGCCTACTTTAAAAAAAAAAAAAAAGTTTTAGTGATGGACAAAGATATTACAATATGTAAATAACATGTATACTCATATTTTACATATGCACAGAATAATTCATATCATTTTAATTAAATTTTAAAAGTTGGGAAAATTGATATGGTTCTTACCTGAGTAAAGTATAAACACAAGGTATTGCTATGTTCATTGTATCAGTCAAAATAATGGAAACCAGTCTGAGACAAGTTACTAATCTCTTCATATACCATATGATAGTCAGAAAGATCATGTTTTAAAGCTGAATTGATATTTTTGGCCAATATGAATGTCTCCCAGTAAATGTGTCACAGATTTTTCAAGGACCAATAGGTCTGACTTCTTCAGCAAATATAAAATGAAGCATAACATGTTGACATGATATCCATTTAATCTCTTCTTATAAACACATAACCCATCATTCAGTAGATTATGAACCTGAAGCAAATATTTTTATTAAAAATCTGTACCTCAGAAGGAACCTGTCTCAGATTATAGCTGTATCTCAGGGTCTAAAAAATATATTATTCCTATGACTTGATTACTCCTGAGGAAGAAAAGTATAATTATTTTATAATATTAAAATTAAAACTAAGAAAATTATATTTAAATATTTTAGAGTACATGGAAAATTAGGTGAAAGTGTAAAGTGTATGGGCACTTTTAAGTTTGTCATTGTTTTGTAAGAATTGAAAAAAATGAACTTAATCACTGCTTATCACTACTTTTTTTTTTAAGATTTTGTTTATTTATTTGACAGACAGAGATCACAAGCAAAGAGGCAGACAGAGAGACGGGGGAAGCAGGCTCCCTGCTGAGTAGGGAGCCCAATGCAGGGATTGATATCAGGACCCTGAGATCATGACGAGAGCTGAAGGCAGAGGCTTAACCCACTGAGCCACCCAGACCCCCCTGCTTATTGCTACTTAATGTTGTTTTTATGCATGAGTGGATTCTATAATAAATGTAAAACTCAATTACATATATTTTTTAAAGATTTTATTTATTTTATTTATTTGACAGATGGAGATCACAAGTAGTCAGAGAGGCAGGCAGAGAGAGAGGAGGAAGCAGGTTCCCCACTGAGCAGAGAGCCCGATGTGGGGCTTGATCCGAGGACCCCGGGATCATGACCTAAGCTGAAGGCAGAGGCTTAACCCACTGTGCCACCCAGGTGTCCCTCAATTACATATTTTTAATGATTTTATTTATTTATTCATCAGAGAGAGAGAGAGAGAGCGAGCATAAGCAGCAGAACAACAGGCAGAGGGAGAAACAAGCTCACCACTGAGCAAGGAACTCAATTTGGGACTTGATCCCATGATCCTGAGATCATTACCTGAGCAGAAGGCAGATACTCAAATGACTGAGCCATGTAGGCATCCCTCAATCGTATTTTTTATATAAACTTCTGAATAATGAAACTTTTAGCATGTTTCTGACAAAGTATTTTATTGTAGATTCTTTATAAACCCCAAAATATTGAATTGTGCACCTGGACAGGCAAGGCAATTTCTGATTTTAAAAACATTGTGTTTGGCTGTTAAATTTTCTGAAACTCAGTTTGTTGAACTGAGTTTCTACTTCACTTACTGTGTTTTAGAAAAAAAAAAAAAAAAAGACTAGGTTATAATCATCCATAAAGTTTAAGGCACAATAATTCCCTGATTCTAAAATAATATTAAATAATGATCTCATGTGGAATTATTTTCTGTTGTATATAATTCACCATCACCATAGACTGCATTCTTTTTTTTTTTGACCCATTGTGCTAATACTACTGACATTAATCATTTTTATTGGACATTATAGGCATGCTTTGATTTCATACATGTTGCCATTATTTACCTGGAAACATACTGAGTGTGCTTAGAACCAAATGTTAACACAGCTTTCTCTATGTTCAGTTACACATGTATTAAGAAAAACATAGCCATAGCAACTGCTTTAGATTTTAAATCAGGAGATTTGGGGGTGCCTGGGTGGCTCAGTGGGTTAAGCCTCCGCCTTCGGCTCAGGTCATGATCCTAGGGTCCTGGGACAGAGCCCCACACTGGGCCGTCTGCTCAGTGGGGAACCTACTTCCCCTTCTCTCTCTGCCTGCCTCTCTGCCTACTTGTGATCTCTGTCTGTTAAATAGATAAAATCTTAAAAAAAATCAGGGGATTTGAGAGAAATTACACATTTTTTCAGGTATTATTATTTTTTTTCCAGTCACCACCTTTTTTTGTGTTGTTTTGTTTTGTTTTTGCTTACCTGAAATAAGTAAGGTAGCTTGCAAGCTGAAGGTTTCCACAGAGAAAAAAAAAAAAAATTCAATTATTTTTGAAAATGAAAACCATCACTGCCCACACCAACCAATTTAAAAGCACTAACAATTGAGAAAGTAAGCTTAACCAGAAGCATAAAGCAAACACTGGGACTATCAGGAAACTACACTGAGTTGCATATTTTTTTCTTTTCATAGATGAGAAAAATACAATATTTTTAATGAATTAGAAATAAACATTTTCTGTTATTTTAACAGCATGAGGAACCTTATGAGAAATGTGAGGTTATACCATATCCTCTGTTATCCCCTGCATCAGAATCAATGTGCAGTAACAGGTGTACTGCAAGTCAGCTTTAGGTTCTTTGTTGATATGCCTGAGTATGACTTCACTTCTGCCTGAGCAAATATGAAAATATGACAGCATTGATTTGGATGCATGGAAATGATTCTAGACTGATTATTAGCTCCCTTTTCACATATTCATGGTCAGAAATACAAAATTTGTGGAATTCACAATAAAAGAATGTATTCCATTTGTTCCAAATAATCAATTATTGCTTTATGAAGGAAATTAGAACCCTATACAATGTCTATATACCCTAACAAATTATGACCATAATAACCAAAAATCTTACATATTTTTGTGTATCAATTGAAGAAAGAGGGATAGAAAAAAAATGACATAAGTGAAGAGTAAAAGAGAAAAGGAAAAAAAGAGAGAAGGTGAAATCTAGAAATGAAAATCTAAAGGAGATTAAAATGATATTTTCTTCATCTCAATAGTAAAAAACAGTATTAAAACTGTTAAATGAAATTTCAGCATGCTCTGAATTGATTCTTGAATCAATTCATCAATTTTACTCCCCTTAATTATGTATTCATATATCTAATTTCTTCTTTGATTATTAGTTACTCAATAATGAGCTATCAAATTCCTGATTTATGCATTTGTTAATTTGTTAAGATGGAGTTGTAAATTTGGTAAGATGTAGAATTAGGGGTATGGGGGGAAAAAGAGAGCAATGTAACAAATAGATTAATTAAAAACCAACAATCCAGAATCTGAGAAGAGAGAGACTTAACATAGTGTTCTAAAGCCTAAAGCCAGAGAAAGATTTAAAGAGCAGTTACTCAGGGCACCTGGATGGCTCAGTGGGTTAAGCCACTGCCTTCGGCTCAGGTCATGATCCCAGGGTCCTGGGATTGAGTCCCGCATGGGGCTCTCTGCTCAGCAGGGAGCCTGCTTCCTCCTCTCTCTCTCTCTCTGCCTGCCTCTCTGCCTACTTGTGATCTCTGTCTGTCAAATAAATAAATAAAATCTTTTAAAAAATAAAAAATAAAGAGCAGTTAGGTGTTTTGGGGTAAAAATGTATTACCAATAATTTACATTTTTACTTGAATTACCAGGACCTATCCCTGGAGTATCCATGGATCTCAGTATCTTGGGAACTTGAGCAAATCAAAACATTTCAGATGGAAAACAAAACAAAACCTTTAGATTTAGTTAAATATAGGGTGTTATCTACTCTGTGGAAAATAGACAATGGCAAGGAAATGAGTCTGTGTACAACCATGTGTCCAAATCTTTTAAGTTCCAGTGTTACATTGTTGACATGGTGTTAAAAATGGTTCCTATTATTAATATAGCAACAGACATAGCACAGTTTGCATAAGTTTTTGTTTTAATTTTCTGCAAGTTCCCTGAAGTCCATCACTGATATATGATTCCTTTTCTTTTTTCTTACTTACAAGTTTTGTCCTATTTTAAAAATATAGAAAATACAGGGATTTTTTTTTTTTTTAAATGCTAGTAGAAAGAGTGCAAAGAAGAAAGGATTAACAGGCAAAATATCAAGTAAACTAAGGCCTATTCAGTCATTCACAAAGATTTAGATAAATAAAATGAGGGATAAATTCAAGTGTTCTATCTCAACTAAGCTCACTCTAATTCTACTTTAAATAAGCTTTTATTTATTTTTTTCAGGGTTCCAAGATCCATTGTTTATATACCACACTAAGTGCTCCATGCAATACATGCCCTCTTAAATACCCACCACCAGATTCACCCAATCCCCACACCCTCCCCTCCAAACCCCTCAGTTTGTTTCTCAGAGTCCACAGTCTCTCATGTTTCGTCTCCCCTTCTGATTTCCCCCAGTTCACTTCTCCTCTCCTCCCAATGTCCTCTGTGTTATTCCCTATACTTCACAAGTAAGTGAAACCATATGATAATTGACTTTCTCTGCTTGACTTATTTCATTCAGCATAATCTTCTCCAGTCCTGTCTATGTTGATACAAAAGCATAATACTCCATTGTATATATGGACCATTTCTTCTTTATCCATTCATCTGTTGAAGAGCATCTTGATTCTCCATAGTTTGGTGACTGTGGCCATTGCTGCTATGAACATTATGGTACAGATCGCCCCTTTTTAAACATTAAGTCTTTAATCTTCAGCTATCTATAAATAGATAAAATTTTATCTATCTATAAATAGATAGATAGCTGAAGATTATAGATCTATCTATCTATCTATCTATCTGTTTATTTATTTGAGAGGGTGAAAGTGTGTGGAGGGGAGGGTGTTGGGGAAGGGGCAGAGGGAGAGAAATGATCTTAAACAGATTCCATGCCTAGTGCAGAGCCCACTTGGGGCTCAATCTCAGGACCCTAAGATCATGATCTGAGCCAAAATTAAGAGTGGGACACTTAACTGACTTAGCCAACCAGGCACCTCTTCACCAACTTCTTGGATTGGTTACTATAGATAATAGGTTGGCTTCCTGAGATGTTGTGTTCCTAGGCTGGTTGCTACAGTTTATATTCTATTTTTACATATCATCTGGCAATTGTTCATTTGTATGTTCTGTCAGATCTTAGCTATTTATCTGAAATCCTGATTTTTTTTATTACATTACATTTTTCTACAGGAAAACTAAAACCATTAGTCTGTGAAATTAACATAATCCTAAAATATTCCTAATATAATTAAAAACATAAGATGCTTCCCTATGAGCTTCCAAACTATTCCAAATAGTATGCATTTTGTCAATAGATATAACTGAAAAATCTAATTACAAATTTAATTTCCACAGTTTAATCAGATTTTGAGAGATCTGAGTACTGTGTTTTTGTTTTTGTTTTTTTTTTAAGATTTTTATTTATTTGAGAGAGTGAGACAGAGAACACAAGAAGGGGCAGTGATTGAGCCAGAGGGAGAAACAGGCTCCCCCTGAGCAGGGATCCTGACCTGGGACTGAATCCTGACCTGGGATTAGATCTCAGGACCCCAAAATCATGACCTGAGCTGAACTGAGCCACCTAATCACTCCCAGTGTCTCCACTCTTAATAATAAGCCTGTGTCTGGCTTCTAACTCTATGGTGAGTCTGCTTCTCCCCTCTCCTTCTTCCCCTACCCCAAGCCCAGCTTATGCTCTCTATCTAAGTCTCAAATAAATATTTTTTTTTTTAAGAAAGAATAGTTTATATTAGGTGTTAGGTATTAGTATTATATTTAATCTTTACAAAACCCTATGAGGAATATAATTCATTATATAGAGTTAACTTCTTCATAAGGTTGAATTTTTATTAAATATCTTGACCAAGATTACATTGTTAGGAAGTGGTAGTGTAAATACTGAGTATACCTTGTTACAGCATGACTAAAGTACAAATCCTGGGTTACGTTACTTGCTGAGTAATTCAGGACCTCTGAATTGAAGTTAAGTTTGATTAGAATAAAGTTTAGCAAAAGAAAGTGGTCATAATATTAGAAATACTTCTTGAAGCTAGAGTATTAAAAAATCTCAGAGATATTGAAACCTAAGTTTTAAGTATTTTTCAGTATCCCAGAAAACCAGTGAATGACATTATGTATTAAAAGTTATTTTAAAAAGTTTGAAGGATATCAGTCTTCCTTATAAAATAGATTTTAGAAGAGCCTGATGGAGTTGAGATGGCAGGTTTAACATTTAAAAATCAATTAATGTAATCTACCACATCAACAGTTTAAAAAGGAAACATCACATGATCATCAGATGGTTCATGTTAACCTCAAATAGGGAGTGGTTTGGATCTCTATCACTTTTCTCTTAGAACATTGCTTTGCCCCTTTACCAAACTATGACACTCTCTGGAGAAAACAGCTTTTAAATTTTAAATGAAAGTTTCCCTCATTAGACGGGGATAAAAAAAGGATGAGGATAAGACAAATAAAAAGAAATAAATCCATAGAACTTAAGCAAAAAGCAGATGGATGGATTGTGCACACCATATAGTATGTTTTGTATATTGAACGTTAACATTATGAATTTAGAGAGATTTTTCACATGGATTTTGTTGTTGATGTTTAGAAGCTTATATCCAGAAAATATGTGAAAGTTATCAAGGGGAACTCCTCAAGTTTATGATTATGGTATGGGAAGATTGATGTCTAAACTTCAAGATAGCACACCAAAATAACACACCAAACTTGGAAAAGAGAAACATTACAATTATGTGTATATAGCTTCATCTCCCTCTATTCAATATAGACATTTTAGGTTATGTCATTATCAGGTAATTGAGCAATAATTTCATGTATTTAAGTTCCTCAGGAAAGAAAAATATTTAACAAGTATATACCTGATAAACTTTTCTGGTTATTTCAACCTACATTTATGATTATTTAGTATATCAAGGAAATCATTAGAATACTTTGGTTAACATCGTAGGTCATAAACAGAATATATATACACTGTGTATATTAAATTATGATCTAATGTCCGTAACACTGAAGTCAAGTAAGAGAATCAAAGAGTATTCTGCATTTTACACTTTAAAATAATCATATGTTTGCTTACCTAAGAGCTATTGTCTATAATTGACTATTATTAAATGAAGGTATTCTCTTATTTCTCAAGCATATTAAAATTTTAGGTTCTACTTAAACATTTTATGTTTCTGCTTATATTCCTCACTAGGAAAAGCTCAGTCAGGGTTTTGAAATAGTGATGCATACAATTAAAACAAAATCATACTTTATAAGACTAAGATTTAGCATATCAAGGAGTTTAAAAATAAAATTATTATTTGCCAAGGTAAATTAAAATTTTACACTAAGCATTCATATTTTGTGGTTGTAGCTCTCTATCTATGCCTATTTAAATATAATGATCTGGAATAATTGGTGGCTATTTCTAAAAAATATATGAAATGTTTATAGCTTCATAACCTTGGCAATTTATTCAAGTCAGTAGTTGCTAGTAAATAAAATTAGCTTTAGCTTTTCTTCAGCATTTGATTAGGTTTTCTGCAGCTGTTTTTCAGTCAAATATGAAATTTCATTACTATAAATCTTTGGTTCAGTGACTTTCATTTATTTAAACCACTATTTTCTGTCAAAGAAATTTTACATCAATGGAGGGACATTTCTGATTTTAGATTGTAGTTACTGCTTTGAAAGAATGTTTAAATGTTTGTTATTATACCATTTTTTAAAAATAAAATATAATTCACTCATACAAATTCAATTTTAGGAGTGGATCTTCAACTATTTTAGTAGTATAAAATTTACATCTAAGATATTTTTTTAAATGTTTAGCTTATTATAAAACAATGTTTCAAAATAGACATTTTTGCAAGTCTCTTGCAAATACGATCTTTTTGTTTTTTAAAAGTCAGTTTCTATGTTATTAACAATGGATAAACTAGGATGCTAAGAGTTACTGCGATTCTGGTGATTCTCCTTGTTCCTTCTTTAATAACTCACAGAAATTTGGGGAAAAAATAAAACTCAAATTTTTATTAAAATTGCATCATTTCAGTGTAAAGGATAGGCATGTTGATGGACCTGGGTTCAGGTTCTGACTCTCCCATTGACCTAGGGCAATTTAAGCTCATTCATGATTATTCCTTATCATTTATAAATAATGTATTAAATTAGTATATTCATTAAAAATTCTTCAAATAAAAGTCTAAAATGCTATTATTGTAAGCAGATCTTTTGTATTTTCTGAAGCATTAATTCTTAAGTATTTTTTGTATATAAATAAATACCTTTTAGAATTTTTTCTTCCTCATCCTCTACTCACTTAATCTTATTAATAGATTTAGAAAAAAAGTTTTTTAAGAGTAGTTTTAGATTTATAATAAAATTGATTTTTTTCGGGGCGCCTGGGTGGCTCAGTGGATTAAGCTGCTGCCTTCGGCTCAGGTCATGATCTCAGGGTCTTGGGATCGAGTCCCGCATCGGGCTCTCTGCTCAGCAGGGAGCCTGCTTCCCTCTCTCTCTCTCTGCCTGCCTCTCTGTCTACTTGTGATTTCTCTCTGTCAAATAAATAAATAAAATCTTTAAAAAAAAAATTGATTTTTTTCATTCACACATGTGCACATACACATATACAATCAATTACCATGTATTTGGATACCACAATTATTATCAGTAACTCCAGCAATAGTATTACTATATTTGCTCTTTGAGGACAGGTGGCTTGAAACCTTGGTGAAAAGCTAAGTTTTTATTTAACCAACCAAAGCCTTTATCTTTATTTTTTTTTCTTTATGATAAGTGTACTTTTTAATTCCCATCCCCTATTTCCCTCAACCCCCAACCACCTTCTTTCTGGTAACTATCAGTTTAGTTGAGTCTGTTTCTTGGTTTCTTTCTCTCATTCTCTTTTCTCCTCTTGCTCACTTTTTTTTTTTTTCTTAAATTCCATATATGAGTGAGATCATATGGTATTTATCTTTCTCTGACTTATTTTGTTTAGCATTATATGCTCTACCTCTCTCCATGTTACTGCAAATAAGATTTCAATCTTTTTAATAGCTAAATAATTAATTTAATAGCTAAATAATATTTCACTGTATATATTCCACTGATATATACATATATCAGTGGATATATCTATCGATGTGCATCTATCAATGGACACTTGGGCTGCTTCCATAGTCTGACCTTCCTAAATAATGCTACAGTAATACAATAAATAAAAGGGTGCATGTATCCATGTGAATCAGTGTTTTTATATTCTTTGGGTAGGTACCCAATGGTGTGATTCCTGGATCATAGGGTAGTTATATTTTTTAATTTTTTGATGGACCTCCATACTGTTTTCCACAATGGCTGCATCATTTTCCCTTCCCACCCACAGTGCATGAGAGTTCCTTATTCTCCACAACTTTGCCAACACCTGTTTTTTCTTGGGTTGCTGATTTTAGCCATCTGACAGGTGTAAGGTGATAGCTCATTGTAGTTTTGATTTGCATTTCCCTGATAAGGAGTGATATTGATCATGTGTTCATGGGTCTGTTGACCATCTGGATATCTTCTTTGGAGAAATGTCTGTTCATGTCTTCTGCCTATTTCTTAAACAGGATCATCTATGTTTGGGTGTTGAGTTGTATCACTTCTTCATATACTTAGGATACTAACCTTTTATCAGATATATCATTTTCAAAAATCTTCTCTCATTCAGTAGTTTGCCTTTAAGTTTTGCTGATTGTTTCCTTTGCTGTACAGAAACTATTTATTTTGATGCAGTCCCAATAGCTTACTTTTGCTCTTATTTGTCTTCCTTCAGGAGAAATATTTTGAAAAATGTTAAAACAGATGTTGCAGAGATTACTGACGATTCTCTTTTCGAGGATTTTTATAGTTTCAGGTCTTACATATAGGTCTTTAATCTATTTTGAGTTTATTTTTGTGTATGGTGAAAGAAATAGTCCTGGGGCCCTCGGTGTCTCAGTTGGTTAAACCTCCAAATCCTGGTTTCATCTCAGGTCACAATCTCAGGGTCCTGGATCAAGCCCTGAGTCAGGCTCTGTGTTCAGCAAGGAGTCTGCTTCAGATTCTTTCTCCCTCTTCTTCCTGCATGCTCTCTCTCTCTCTCTCAAATAAATAAAATAAATCTTTAAAAAAAGAAAGAAAGAAAGTGGTCCAGTTTTGGAGTAATGAATTCACAGATTGAAGCTCTAAATTCAGTTACAGTTTAAAAATATTTCATGAACCACTCATGCCATGATCTGTAGCCCACAAAACTTCATGATTTATTTACTCATTTGAAGATTACTTGTATAGATTTTTAAAAGTGTTTCTACATGCATAATTATACCACCTATATATATTAATGTTTTGCTTCTGTTTTTCTCAAATCTCGTTGCCTTTTATTGATTTTCATTACCTTATTGCTGTGCTTAGGATCTAGAGCTAAATAGTAAATGGAAATGATGACAGCAGAAACTCACTTTGATGCTAAACTGTGAGGGAAATTCTAATACTTTATGATTCAGAATGATATTAGTTACAGGAAGTTTTAGTCTTTATGAGATTCAAGAAGTTCCCTTTAGTATCTTGATTGCTGATTTTTTTTTGTCATGAATATGTTCATTTAAAAAAAAATTTGTTGTTACACTATGTGAGTGGTATGATCTGTTTACCTCTATTGAGCTGGTCATAGGATTTTTCTTTTCCTTTTAATCTGTTAATATGATGAATTAAGTTGATATTTTTCCTGATTTCTTTCTTTAGATTAAATTTCCTAGTAATTAGACATCATATAAGTGGAATCATATAGTGAACAAGGACTTCAACTACCTCCATCTCTACCTCAATCTGTACTTTCTAATTGATTAAGGTCTTCTTTCCAGCTTATCTCTTAAGTCAGACAAAAGAGGCTGTGGTCAAAGCATTTCCTGAGAGGAACCAAAACTACCTCCCTAAAGCAAAATAGATTGCCCTGAGCCAGCAAGACCCATGTGAATGACCCAAAGACAATGATCAAAATGACCTTTACTGCCCAAACTCCTTGCGCCCGCTGACCTTTGTCCCACGTTTTCCTTATATAAACCTAAAAGTATTTCCAGAACTTTGGGCATAGACTTTGATACATTAGTCCACCGTCTTCCTGGTGTTGACCTTGCTGAAATAAATTCCTTTCTGATTTCATTACCACTTGTCTCCCTGCTTTCAGTTTTAGTCAGTGGCAAGTAGCCAAACCTGATCTGATTGGATCCCAGGAGCCAGGTGCTTGTGCACCCCTGGCCCCAGTTATAGTAGCAAATTCTCTTTTATTTTTGCTTTAATTCCTGAACATATGGGACGATATTCATCCTTATTTTTGTGTTTATCAGTAGCTTGCTTCTTTTGGTTGCTACTTAGTATAGTATTGTATAAATATTTCACATCCCCCCCCCAATATTTTATGGATGTGTATATATATAGGCTTATTCTAATTTAGGGGTATTAAATAAAACTGCCCTAAACATTCTTTAATACGTATTTTTTTCACATTTCACAAATAACTAAAGATGTTGATGATATTTTCATGTGCTTGTGAAGCCTTTACATATGCTTTATTAAATACAGCTGTTTGTCTTTTTGTTATTGATTGTAAGAAGTTTTTGTTTTTTGTTTGCATTTTGGATATGATGACATTGTTAAATGTATTTGTTGCAAATAGTTTCTCCTGGTCTGGGATTCCTTTTTCTTCTTATAGTATTTGAGTATATTATAAAATATGAATCTATTTCTCAGTTACATTAATTGTTGATACTTGCCAGGCCACAACATTGTTCCTATGTCCCAGACCGGGCTATGGTGGGTTCCTTGGTTTTGATTATGACTATTTTCACTTTGGCCTACAGTTTCTTAGCTTCTGCCATTTTTAATCTGTATGAAAGATGTCCTAACATGGAAAAGGGAAAATATGGAATTCAACAGATTAAAGGAAGCATGGGGACAAGAGGTTTGCTCCCTCATTACAAGCTATGGGAGTTGTAACATCCATACATTTTATATTATATGCTATTTTATATTATCCATGCTTTTGGGAGTTTTGATTTTAAAAAAGTGATGATCAATTCCAAATACCCACTGTATAGTTTTTTGTTGTTGTCGTTTTGTTTTGCTTTTGTTTTTGTTTCTAAATATCCCTAAATTGTTCTCAGGTCCAAGACTTAACGTGACACCTTAAAATAAGTTGTCTTTTGGTCTGCTTAAAACCACAGTTTCTAAAATCTCAGAAGGATAATAGGTTGTAAGATCCCTACCAAGAAAATCTAGTAAGTCTAAATCCAAGGGTAATAGAGTACTCATACACTTTATACTATTAGAAAATTTCACATTCTACCACATAATTTTTAATAAAAAAATTCAGCTAAGCATAACATTTCTTATTTAAAATTATATCTTTGAATTGCTGGGGGGGGGGCGGGTTGAAAATTCTTTCCTGGGAAAAATTGATAATACCCATTCTAGATTCAATTTAAAATGAACACAGACTTCTGATGTCAGTGAAGATACAATAAGATCAGTATAACTCATCTTCCCAGCTTACAACTACAACTCTAAAAAAAATACAAAAAGCAACTACATGGAGATTCTTTTGACAACTAAAGTTGGCAGATTTGGAGGTGAAGCAGGAGAGCTAGTTTCTTGTCTCATGGTGTGGAAGAATGATTCTCGAGGACAAAGAAGAAAGAGTAAAGCAATAGAAGTTTAACAACCAAGGATACAGAAAAAGCTTTCAGGAGTGAAAGAGGTCTGGACAGGTTGCCCCTGGGGGCATTTAAGGAATGGTCTTTTATAGAAAACCAACCAGGGAACTTAAATCCTCTTAACATCTCTATTGATATAACCATTGAGTAGGGACTAGTGATAACACTTTTAAGGGCTTATTTCCTTTTTAGGATCCAGTAATTCTGTTGGTCACAAGTAGCTGTTATAACAATACCCCACTTCTGACACCTAGGACAGGGTCCTCTGGTTTGCTCCCTTATCTTTGGTTTCCTTTCATTTCCCGCATTTCTTAATTTTGTGAGCCTGATCAAGGAGCCTCCTATCTATCTCTACCTCCCTAGACCCATCTGTCCCTTACTTAGAGGGAAAACAGAATTTCAATTTCAATTCAATCTTTTTCAAGATTGCTTTGACTGCAGTCATGGAAAGAAAAGAAAGGTAGAGAGAAAGAGAGGGACAAAGAAAGAGAAAGAAAAAGGAAGAAAAGAAAAGAGAAAAGAAGGAAGGAAGGAGAGAGAGGAAGGGAGAAGGGGAGGGAGGAAGGAAAAAGGAAGGAAGGAAAGGAATGGAGGGAAAGAGGGAGGAAAGGAAATAGGGAGGAGGGAACAAAAAGAAAGCAAAAAATAACAAGTTAGAATTTATGGTTTCAAACTGGCTATGTTGTTTGACTGCTGAAACAAAAACAGAATTCTTCAGAGGATTTTAAAGATAACTCAGTATCTACATAGTGTAATATTCAAATATCCATGATGCAATTAAAAATTACTCAATATGCAAAGAAGAAGAAAATTATGATCAATTCAAAAGAGAAAAATTAACTAATAGATGCATACCTCTAAATCACACAGATAAAAGAATTAACAGACAAAGATTTTTAGATACCTATTGCAACTATTATCTGTGGGGTAACAGATGGGATTAATAGAAAAATTTGTTCTTAGTAGAGAAATAGAAATGATGAAATAGAACTTAAATTAGACTTTAAATTGAAATTAGGACTAAATTAGAAAATTTAAAAATTTATGGGATGCCTGGGTGGCTCAGTTGGTTTAGTGTCTGCCTTAGGCCCATGTCATGATCCCAGGGTTCTGGGATCTAGTCCTTCATCGGGACTCCTTGCTCAGCTGGGATCCTGCTTCTCCCTCTGTCTACTTCTCCCTCTGCTTGTGTTTTCTCTCTCCTCTCTCTGACAAATAAATAAATAAAATCTGAAAAAAAAATTAAAAATTAAGAGGCATCAATGAACTTAGATATATAAAATAAGATAAATATTGAGATTTTTACAAATAAAAATTATTTCCTCTGAGGAAGTGAGAAAAAAATGGTAAAGATAAATAGGGGTCATATTTCAAATATCTAATCTCTAATATTAGCATATTAGAGACAGAAATAAAGGAAGTAGAGCACGAAAATGCATGCAGTAACTAAGCAATGCACTGCTAAATAGCCAATGTGTTTGTGAAGAAATCACAAGAGAAATTAGAAAATACTTTGAGGTAACTGAAAATAGGATACAACATACCAAAATATAAGGATATTACAAAAGCAGTTCTTGAGGGGAGTTTATAGCCTCAAATGCTGACACTAAAAAGTTAAAAAGATGTCAAACCAATAATATTACCTTACACCTGAAGAAAATAGGAAAAAAGAAGATAGCAAACTAAACCCAAAGCAGAAGAAAGGACATTTTAGAAACGGATGTGGAAATAAATGAAATAGATAATAGTGAAATAATGGAGAAATCAGTCAAAGCAAAGGTTGGTTCTTTGAAAGACAAACAAAATAGTCATATCTTTATCTAAATTGGTCAAGAAAAAAGAAGTGACTCATTGTAATGTAAGTGTCTGACAGTAAGTTTTGATTGTTAAGGCATCCATTTCAAAGACGCCCATCTCATGTTGCCAGCTGTCCTGATGAGGAAACAGAAGGCAAGCCTAGGGCAAAGCAGAAGCTGACACCCTGAAAATACCCCTGTCATGGTGTTGGATCCAGGGTCAAAGGAGCAAGACTGAAACAAAGCAAAGGTCAAGCAAAGCTTTATTTCATGCCAAGCATCAAGAATCAGACTGACCAGCCAGGGCTGTTCCTTGCAAAGAGGCGACCTCTCTCTGCCTTACAGACTAGCTTTTAAGGGCAAAGGCCATGTGGTTGGGCCTGGCCATGCACAAGTGGCCAATGAGATTGTAACACACAGAGAAAGCTGCACAATCCTGCTAGGTCACACGTAAGTGACCAATTGAATTACAATTTACCCTATAGTAGATATTTGAACTAGCCTATCACCTTGGTCAGAATGGGTGCCCAAAAGTCACCCAAAGGGCGGGGCCCATACTCCTTGTTAACTAGAAGACAGTATGCACCCCCACTGATTGAATACCTCCACCTGGCCTGACCCACCCTTGTATTTGGGCTTTGGTACCTAGGACTAGTTTCCAGGACTTGTTTTAAGTAAGTCTCCTGGGGGAAGGGGGGGGGGCAGAGACAGTTAAATTTTTACTGCATAAACAACAAAGTCATTATTTAACAGGATGGCATTGCTCTGGCTAAATAGGCCCTTTCAATGGGATATATGTAACATTCCTTAGGCACTCCTGGCTGCCCTAAAGGAAAAACAAATAGTTAACTGGTAGAGATTACAGTCCTGTAAGACTGGAGTCTCACTCAGTTTACAAATGTCCTTAGTGATTTATAAGGAAGAAGATTTCTTATAAATAGCCTAATTTCCAGGGACCCATAACTCAGTTCTCAAAGCCCTAATATCATCCTCCCCTCCTTAAAATTGAGGCAGAGGAAATGTAAATGAAGTTAAATTTATTCTAAACCTAAAGCTCATTGACAAGGACTTGTGATAGGAGGGGTGTGACATTGCTCTAAGAAACTCCAACTGTTTTCATGTTAGTGCCTTAGTAGAGGGAATAACAGGCTTGGCCTGAAAATAACCAGGTCTCCAGTAACAAAAAGTCTTTATTAGCATATGACAGTCCTGGACAACCCCTTTGTCCTCACCTCCCCAGCTCCAGTGTATATAATCAGCCACTCCTCAAGACCCCAGGGCAGCAGCTCTTTCTGCCCATGGGTTTTAATAAACCACCTGTGGTTTGATAAACCACTATTTTGCACCAAACACATCTCAAGAATTCTTTCTTGGTCTTCAGCTCCGGGTTCCACCCCACTGAACCTCACCTATACTCCAAAATTTCATCAGTATGACACTGCTACTAGTAAAACAACCAGATAAGAAACAAGGCTACCTCCATCCATGAAAGTCCCTTTTAGAGTGCCCTGGATAGGCTTAGTAAGTGACCCTTTGAGCAACCTTGCATTTTGCTTCCTCCCCTTAATTCCTGCTTTTAAGTTTTGTTTGTTTGTTGTTGTTGTTTTTTTAAGATTTTATTTATTTATGTGACAGAGAGAAAGATCACAGGTAGGCAGAGAGAGAGGGGGAAGCAGGCTCCCTGCTAAGCAGAGAGCCCAATGCCATGCGGGGCTTGATCCCAGAACCCTGAGATCATGACCTGAGCCAAAAGCAGAGGCTTAACCCACTGAGCCACCCAGGCGCCCCTGCTTTTAAATTTTAAATTCACCATTAAGAGTGTATCAAGAAAACCCTGGGCACCCCACCTTCTACCAATTATCCAGGATGGCACTCACTTCCTCTCTTTACAGAGATCTCTGGAGTTGTGAGTAATAAAACTTTTTTCTTTCAAAGTTCCGGGATCATTGTTGCTGAAGTGTGTCTTGCAATCATAAAGAACCACAGGCTGCTGGTCCAACTGCAATATTGGCTGTGGAGAGGGAAATGTCTGTGGGAAGTCACCACAAGTGTTAGGGGCCCAAGGGAGTACCTCAAGCATTTTTAGCTAATACTGTCACTATAAATAAGCTGAGACCAAGAAAACACCCATCTTATGAAAATAAAGAATTAAATAGGAGCGATCAATTCTGAAATTATAGGTAAAAGGTATAAACAATGATATACTAACAAATCAGATGACCTAGACAAAATTGACAAATTTCTTGATTTCTAAAAATTCATAGGCTTCCAGGACTCAAGATTCAGGAACATATAATAAAGCCAAATAGACCCATAGGATGTAAAGAGATTTAAATAATAATAATAATAATAAATTTCCCCAATAAAATCCAACATTAGATGGCTTCACTGGTAAATGTTACTAAAAATTTAAAGAAAAATTAAGAGCAGTCCTTCATAAACTCTTCCAAAAAAATAGAAGATGAGGGAATTTCCCTTAACTCATCCATTGAAAATAAGCTTATCCTGACACATAAACTAGACATACATTATAAGAAGATAATAAATAAGTAAACTAAATTAAATAAATAAATAAAACTATCTTTTTAAAATATAGACCCCAAAAATCCTTAAACTATTACTTTGTAAGAGGTGATAATGTACCAGTTGTCTATATGAAAAACAATGAAACTTGACTTATAGTTCACATCAAATACAAGAGCCAGATTCAGGGAATTTCAGATCTAAATGTGAGAAGTATAGCAATAAGACAGGGGAATATTTTCTTTCTTTTCTTTTTTTAAGATTTTATTTATTTATATGACAGACAGAGATTACAAGTAGGCAGAGAGGCAAGCAGAGAGAGAGGAAGGGAAGCAGGCTCCCCACTGAGCAGAAAGCCCAATGTGGGGCTCGATCCCAGGACTCTGAGATCATGACCTGCGCTGAAGGCAGAGGCTTTAACCCACTGAGCCACCCAGGTGCCCCAAGACAGGGGAATATTTTCACAAATTTTTGTTAGAAAAATGTTCAACAGATAGCACTAGAAGTTCTAGCCTGAGCAATCAGACAACAAAAAGAAATAAAAGGCATCCAAATAGCAAAGAAGTCAAACCCTCACTCTTTGCAGGTGACATGATACTCTTTGTGGTAAACCAAAAAGACTCTAGCTTCCAAATTTTAAGAACTCATATAGAAATTTGGCAAAGTAGCAGGATATAAAATCAATGCATAGAAATCAGTTTCATTTCTATGCACTAACAATGAGACAGAAGAAAGAAATTAAGGAGTGAATCCCATGTACAGTTATAATTGAAATCACAAGATACCTAGGACTAAATCTAACAAAAGAGACAAAGGATCTGTACTTAGAAAACTACAGAACATTCATAAAAGAAATTGAGGAAAACACAAAGAAATGGAATAGCATTCCATGCTCATGGATTGGAAGAACAAATGTTAAAATGTCTAGAGTAATCTACACATTCATTGGAATCCTTATCAAAATGCCATTACCTTTTTTCACAGAGATGGAACAAATAATTCTAAAACATAAACAGAAACAGAAAAGACCCTGAATAGCCAAAGTAATGTTGAAAAAGAAAACTAAAACTGATGGCATCACAATTCCAGACTTCAAGCTCTATTACAAAGCTGTAATTGTTGAGACAGTATGGTACTAGCACAAAAACCCTCAACTCCATGGTCAACTAATCTACAACAAAGCAGGAAAGAATATCCAATGGAAAAAATACAGTCATTTCAGCAAATGGGAAAGTTGGATGCAGAAGAATGAAACTGGACCATTACACCATACAGAAAAGTAGATTCAAAATAGATGAAAGACCCTTAATGTAAGACAGAAATCCATCAAAATCCTAGAGTCACTCTGTGACCTAAACCTCAGCAACTTCTTGCTAGACATGTATCCAAAGACAAGAGAAACAAAGGCAAAAATGAGCTATTGTGACTTCATCAAGATTAAAAAGCTTTTGCACAGCAAAGGAAACCATCAACAAAACCAAAGAACAACCAACAGAATGGGAGAAGATATTTGCACATGACATATCAAATAAAGGGCTAGTATCCAAAATCTATAAGGAACTTTTCAAACTTGGAGCACCTGGATGGCTCAGTGGGTTGAACCTCTGCCTTCAGCTCAGGTCATGATATCAGGGTCCTGGGATCAAGCCCTGGGATCAAGAGCTCTCTGCTCATCGAGGAGCCTTCTTCTCCCTCCCTCTCTCTGCCTGCCTCTATGTCTACTTTTGAACTCTGTCTGTCAAATAAATAAATAAAATCTTAAAAAGAAAAGAAAAAAAGAACTTCTCAAACTCAACAACCAAAAAAACAAATAATCGAATCAATATAGGGGCAGAAAACATGATTTTCTGTGAAGGAGATATCCAAATGGTCAACAGGCACATGAAAAAATGCTCAACATCACTCGGCATCAGGGAAATACAAATCAAAACCACAGTGAGATACCACCTCACACCAGTCAGAAAGGCTAAAATTAACAAGTCAGGAAATGACAGATTTTGGCAAGGCTGCAAAGAAAGGGGAACCTCTCACACTGTTGGTGGGAATACAAGCTGCTGCAGTCACTCTGGAAAACAGTATGGAGGTTCCTCACAAAGTTGAAAATAGTTACCCTACAACCCAACAATTGCACTACTAGGTATTTACCCCAAGGATACAAATGTAGTAACCCAAAAGGACACCTGCACTCCAGTATTTATAATAGCAATGTCCACAATAGCCAAACTATAGAAAGAGTTCAGATGTCCACTGACAGATAAATGAATAAAGAAGATGTGGGGTGTGTGTGTGTGTGTGTGTGTGTGTGTGTGTGTATGATGGAATACTACTCCGCCATAAAAAAAAAATCTTGCCATTTGCAGTGATGTGGATGAAGCTAGAGTGTATTATGTAAGGGAAATAAGTCAATCAGAGAATGATAATTATCATATGATCTCACTCATATGAGGAATGTAAGAAACAAAACAGAGCATCATAGGGGAAATGGGGAAAAATAAAACAAGATGAAACCAGAGAGAGAGAGAGAAACCATAAGAGACTCTTAATCATAGGAAACAAACTGAGAGTTGTTGGAGGGGAGAGGTGGTGGGGATGGAGCAACTGGGTGATAGACATTAAGTAGGCCACATGATGTAATGAGCATTGGGCATATAAGACTGATGAATCACTGGCCTCTACCTCTGAAACCTATAATAAATTATATGTTAATTAATTGAATTTAAATCTTTAAAATGGGGAAAAAAAGAAAAATGTTCAAAAGGACCAAAAATTGCTAGCTTAAAGTAAATGGTTATTAAATTGTATGCTGATACACTCTGGAGTACTCTTTTTCCCTCAAAGACACTATTAAGAAAGTATAAAGTCAAGTCACAGTGTGCATGAAGGTATTCAGAGCACAAACCAACTAAAGTTTTGTATCCTGAATACATAAATAATTCTTTTTTTTTTAAACAAATTTATTTATTTAATTGACAGAGATCACAAGTAGGCAGAGAGTCAGGCAGAGAGAGGGAGAAGCAGGCTCCCCACTGAGCAGAGAGCCCGATGTGGGGCTTGATCCCAGGACTGTGAGATCATGACCTGAGCTGAAGGCAGAAGCTCAACTCACTGAGCCACCCAGGTGCCACAATTCTTAATAAATGCTCCTATCATTAAGATCCTTTGTGAGTTCATGAACAAAAAGATAAATTTTCCAAATCTTCATAGAACTCAGGTCGACCTGAATGGTGAACAAAATAAACTATTACAGGGGGGAGGAGTCAAGATGGTGGAGAAGTAGCAGTCTGAGACTACTTCAGCTAGCAGGAGATCAACTAGATAGCTTATCTAAAGATTGCAAACACCTGCAAATCCATCAGCAGATCAAAGAGAAGAAGAACAGCAATTCTGGAAACAGAAAAACAACCACTTTCTGAAAGGAGGGACTGGTGGAGAAGTGAATCCAAAGCGATGGGAAGATAGACCCCAGGGGGAGGGGCCGGCTCCCGGCAAGCAGCAGAGCAACAGAGCACAAAATCAGGACTTTTAAAAGTCTGTTCCGCTGAGGGACATCACTCCAGAGGCTAAACGAGGGCGAAGCCCACGCGGAGTCAGCGTGGCCTCAGGTCCCGCAGGGTCGCAGAAGGATCGGGGGTGTCTGAGTGTCGCAGAGCTTGCGGGTATTGGAAGGGGAAGGCTGTCTACAGAGACAGAGCCAAGAGTAAGCTCACAGGTCAGGGTTACTTTGAACCAAACGCAGGATCAGTGAACTCAGAGCGCGGGCCAGTGGTCAGGCATACAGGAGTTAACTGGGCGCTGTTCTCTGAGGGCGCATTGAGGAGTGGGGCCCTGGGCTCTCGGCTTCTCCGGACCGGAGACCAAGAGGCCGCCATTTGTATTCCCATCCTCTGGAACTCTACGGAAAGCGCTCAGGGAACAAAAGCTTCGGAAAGCAAACCCGAGCGGATTACTCAGCCCGGCCCCTGGTAAGGGCGGTACAATTCTGCCTGGGGCAAAGACACTTGAGAATCACTACACCAGGCCCCTCCCCCAGAAGATCAATAAGAAATCCAGCCAAGACCAAGTTCACCTACCAAGGAGTGTGGTTTCAATACCAAGGAGAGCAGCAGGATTCTAGAGGAGGAGAAAGCAAAGCACAGAACTCATGGCTTCCTCCCTGTGATTTTTTTAGTCTTGCAGTTAATTTAATTTTTTTCTTTTTCATTTTTTTCTCTTCTTCTGCTAAATTTTTTTAAACTTTTACCACTTTCTTTTTTAACGTTTAACTAGTTTATCTAATATATTTATTTTTTCTCTTTTATATTTTTCTTTCTTCATTTTCTTTATTTTTAATTCTTTTTTTTCTTTTTTTTTCCCCCTTTCTTTCTTTTTGAAACTCTTTTTATCCCCTTTCTCCCCCCCTCACGATTTGGGATCTCTTCTGATTTGGTTAAATCATATTTTCTTGGGGTTATTGGCACCCTTTTAGTATTTTACTTGCTCCTTCATATACTCTTATCTGGACAAAATGACAAGGCGGAAAAATTCACCACAAAAAAAAGAACAAGAGGCAGTACCGAATTCTAGGGACCTAATCAATACAGACATTGGTAATGTGTCAGACCTAGAGTTCAGAATGACAATTCTCAAGGTTCTAGCCAGGCTTGAAAAAGGCATGGAAGATATTAGAGAAAACCTCTCGGGAGATATAAAAACCCTTTCTGGAGAAATAAAAGAACTAAAATCTAACCAAGTTGAAATCAAAAAAGCTATTAATGAGGTGCAATAAAAAATGGAGGCTCTCACTGCTAGGATAAATGAGGCAGAAGAAAGAATTAGCAATATAGAAGACCAAATGACAGAGAATAAAGAAGCTGAGCAAAAGAGGGACAAACAGCTACTGGACCACGAGGGGAGAATTTGAGAGATAAGTGACACCATAAGACGAAACAACATTAGAATAATTTGGATTCCAGAAGAAGAAGAACGAGAGAGGGGAGCAGAAGGTATACTGGAGAGAATTATTGGGGAGAATTTCCCCAATATGGCAAAGGGAAAGACATCAAAATTCAGGAGGTTCAGAGAACGCCCCTCAAAATCAATAAGAATAGGCCCACACCCCTAATAGTTGTAAACTATTAGGTTTACAACCTAATAGTAAAATCTACAAGTCTTAGTAACAAAGAGAAAATCCTGAAAGCAGCCCGGGAAAAGAAGTCTTTAACATACAATGGTAAAAATATTAGATTGGCAGCTGACTTATCCACAGACACCTGGCAGGCCAGAAAGAGCTGGCATGATATTTTCAGAGCACTAAACGAGAAAAAACATGCAGCCAAGAATACTATATCCAGCTAGGCTATCATTGAAAATAGAAGGAGAGATTAAAAGCTTCCAGGACAAACAAAAACTGAAAGAATTTGCAAACACCAAACCAGCTCTACAGGAAATCTTGAAAGGGGTCCTCTAAGGAAAGAGAGAGCCTACAAGTGGTAGATCAGTAAGGAACAAAGACAATATACAGTAACAGTCACCTTACAGGCAATACAATGGCACTAAATTCATATCTCTCAATAGTTACCCTGAATGTTAATGGGCTAAATGCCCCTGTCAAAAGACACAGGGTATCAGAATGGATAAAAAAACAAAACCCATCTATATGTTGCCTCCAAGAAACTCATTTTAAGCCCGAAGACACCTCCAGATTTAAAGTGAGGGGGTGGAAAAGAATTTACCATGCTAATGGACATCAGAAGAAAGCAGGAGTGGCAATCATTATATCAGATCAATTAGATTTTAAGCCAAAGACTATAATAAGAGATGAGGAAGGACACTATATCATACTCAAAAGGTGTGTCCAACAAGAAGATTTAACAATTTTAAATATCTATGCCCCCAACGTGGGAGCAGCCAACTATATAAACCAATTAATAACAAAATCAAAGAAACACATCAACAATAATACAATAATAGTAGGGGACTTTAACACTCCCCTCACTGAAATGGACAGATCATCCAAGCAAAAGATCAGCAAGGAAATAAAGGCCTTAAACGACACACTGGACCAAATGGACATCACAGATATATTCAGAACATTTCATCCCAAAGCAACAGAATACACATTCTTCTCTAGTGCACATGGAACATTCTCCAGAATAGATCACATCCTCGGTCCTAAATCAGGACTCAACCGGTATCAAAAGATTGGGGTCATTCCCTGCATATTTTCAGACCACAGTGCTCTGAAGCTAGAACTCAACCACAAGAGGAAGTTTGGAAAGAACCCAAATACATGGAGACTAAACAGCATCCTTCTTAAGAATGAATGGGTCAACCGGGAAATTAAAGAAGAATTGAAAAAACTCATGGAAACAAATGATAATGAAAATACAACAGTTCAAAATCTGTGGGACACAACAAAGGCAGTCCTGAGAGGAAAATATATAGCGGGACAAGCCTTTCTCAAGAAACAAGAAAAGTCTCAGGTATACAACCTAACACTACACCTAATGGAGCTGGAGAAAGAACAAGAAAGAAACCCTAAGCCCAGCAGGAGAAGAGAAATCATAAAGATCAGAGCAGAAATCAATGAAATAGAAACCCAAAAAACAATAGAACAAATCAACGAAACTAGGAGCTGGTTCTTTGAAAGAATTAATAAGATTGATAAACCCCTGGCCAGTCTTATCAAAAAGAAAAGAGAAAAGACTCAAATAAATAAAATCATGAAGGAAAGAGGAGAGATCACAACTAATACCAAAGATACAAATTATTATAAGAACATACTATGAGCAACTCTACGCCAACAAATTTGACAATCTGGAAGAAATGGATGCATTCCTAGAAACATATAAACTACCACAACTGAACCAGGAAGAAATAGAAAGCCTAAACAGACCCATAACCAGTAAGGAGATTGAAACAGTCTTTAAAAATTTCCAAACAAACAAAAGCCCAGGGCCAGACGGCTTCCTGGGGGAATTCTACCAAACATTTAAAGAAGAACTAATTCCTATTCTCCTGAAACTGTTCCAAAAAATAGAAATGGAAGGAAAACTTCCAAACTCATTTTATGAGGCCAGCATCACCTTGATCCCAAAACCAGACAAGGATCCCACCAAAAAAGAGAGCTATAGACCAATATCCTTGATGAACACAGATGCGAAAATACTCAACAAAATACTAGGCAATAGGACTCAACAGTACATTAAAAGGATTATTCACCCTGACCAAGTGGGATTCATTCCAGGGCTACAAGGTTGGTTCAACATCCGCAAATCAGTCAATGTGATACAACACATCAATAAAAGAAAGAACAAGGACCATATGATACTCTCAATAGATGCTGAAAAAACATTTGACAAAATACAGCATCCCTTCCTGATCAAAACTCTTCAAAGTGTAGGGATAGAGGGCACATACCTCAATATCATCAAAGCCATCTATGAAAAACCCACCGCAAATATCATTCTCAATGGTGAAAAACTGAAAGCTTTTTCGCTAAGGTCAGGAACACGGCATGAATGTCCATTATCACCACTGCTATTCAACATAGTACTAGAATTCCCAGCCTCCACAATCAGACAACAAAAGGAAATTAAGGGCATCCAAATCAGCAGAGAAGAAGTCAAACTATCACTCTCTGCAGATGATATGATACTATATGTGGAAAACCCAGAAGACTCCACTCCAAAACTGCTAGAACTTGTACAGGAATTCAGTAAAGTGTCAGGATATAAAATCAATGCACGGAAATCAGTTGCATTTCTCTACACCAACAACAAGACAGAAGAAAGAGAGATTAAGGAGTCCATCCCATTTACAATTGCATCCCAAACCATAAGATACCTAGGAATAAACCTAACCAAAGAGGCTAAGAATCTATACTCAGAAAACTGTAAAGTACTCATGAAAGAAATTGAGGAAGACACAAAGAAATGGAAAAATGTTCCATTCTACTGGATTGGAAGAATAAATATTGGTAGCATAGAAAATGTCTATGCTACCTAAAGCAATCTACACATTTAATGCAATTCCTATCAAAGTACCATCCATCTTTTTCAAAGAAATGGAACAAATAATTCTAAAATTTATATGGAACCAGAAAAGACCTCGAATAGCCAACGGGATATTGAAAAAGAAAGCCAATGTTGGTGGCATCACAATTCCGGACTTCAAGCTCTATTACAAAGCTGTCATCATCAAGACACCATGGTACTGGCACAAAAACAGACACATAGATCAATGGAACAGAATAGAGAGCCCAGAAATAGACCCTCAACCCTCAACTCTAAGGTCAACTAATCTTCGACAAAGCAGGAAAGAATGTCCAATGGAAAAAAGACAGCCTCTTCAATAAATGGTGTTGGGAAAATTGGACAGCCACATGCTGAAAAATGAAACTGGACCATTTCCTTACACCACACACAGAAATAGACTCAAAATGGATGAAGGACCTCAATGTCAGAAAGGAATCCATCAAAATCCTTGAGGAGAACACAGGCAGCAACCTCTTCGACCTCAGCCACAGCAACATCTTCCTAGGAACATTGCCAAAGGCAAGGGAAGCAAGGGAAAAAATGAACTATTGGGATTCCATCAAGATCAAAAGCTTTTGCACAGCAAAGGAAACAGTTAACAAAATCAAAAGACAACTGACAGAATGGGAGAAGATATTTGCAAACAACATATCAGTTAAAGGACTAGTGTCCAAAATCTATAAAGAACTTAGCAAACTCAACACCCAAAGAACAAATAATCCAATCAAGAAATGGGCAGAGGACATGAACAGACATTTCTGCAAAGAAGACATCCAGATGGCGAACAGACACATGAAAAAGTGCTCCATATCACTCGGCATCAGGGAAATACAAATCAAAACCACAATGAGATATCACCTCACACCAGTCAGAATGGCTAAAATCAACAAGTCAGGAAATGACAGATGCTGGCGAGGATGCGGAGAAAGGGGAACCCTCCTACACTGTTGGTGGGAATGCAAGCTGGTGCAATCACTCTGGAAAACAGCATGGAGGTTCCTCAAAATGTTGAAAATAGAATTGCCCTATGACGCAGCAATTGCACTACTTTGTATTTACCCTAAAGATACAAACGTAGTGATCCGAAGGGGCACGTGCACCCGAATGTTTATAGCAGCAATGTCCACAATAGCCAAACTATGGAAAGAACCTAGATGTCCATCAACAGATGAATGGATCAAGAAGATGTGGTATATATACACAATGGAATACTATGCAGCCATCAAAAGAAATGAAATCTTGCCATTTGCGACAACATGGATGGAACTAGAGCGTATCATGCTTAGCGAAATAAGTCAAGCAGAGAAAGACAACTATCATATGGTCTCCCTGATATGAGGAAGTGGTGATGCAACATGGGGGCTTAAGTGGGTAGGAGAAGAATCAATGAAACAAGATGGGATTGGGAGGGAGACAAACCATAATTGACTCTTAATCTCACAAAACAAACTGAGGGTTGCTGGGGGTGGGGGGTTGGTAAAAGGGGGGTGGGGTTATGGACATTGGGGAGGGTATATGCTTTGGTGAGTGCTGTGAAGTGTGTAAACCTGGCGTCTCACAGACCTGTACCCCTGGGGATAAAAATATATGTTTATAAAAAATAAAAAATAAAAAAATAAAAAATAAAAAAAATAATAAACTATTACATCAATTAGAAAATTGTTCACTGGGCGCCTGGGTGGCTCAGTGGGTTAAGCCTCTGCCTTCAGCTCAGGTCATGATCCTGGGGTCCTGGGACCAAGCCCCGCATCAGGAAAATCTGCCCAGCAGGGAGCCTGCTTCCCCCTCTCTCTGCTTGCCTCTCTGCCTACTTGTGATATCTCTCTCTGTCAAATAAATAAATTTAAAAAGAAAAAAAGAGAAAATTGTTCATTATTAGTAAAGATTAAGAGGAGCAGGACCTTGCAAGAATATTTGTTTCCTTGAAGTCTTCTATTCAGTTTCTTTAACTTTGTTTTATATTTCTTCTTTGACACTGTGTGAATCATAACACTTTTATGCTTTCAACAACCGCTTATTGAGTACCTTCTGTATGCTAACACTATGCCAGGAAACTGAGGGACATGATGACTAAGTGATACTGAATCCTTTCTCTATAAAGAGCCTACATTCCATAAACATGTAAATACATGTGTTTAAATTTAAAAATTTTTAAAAAAGTTCCATGACCAAAATGAAATACAATATGTAATGTTTTGATAATCTCATTATCTGGCATTTTTGGATTCCTATTCTTCTGTCAATCCTCATTTTTTTTTTCCTTTCATCTAATCTCTGAATTTGGATAGGGTATTCACCCTAACCACAGGATTCACTAAACATTGACATGATCCCAATCTGAAGGTTAAATCCCTATAAGTCTATTCCAATTATTATAGTCCTTTTAATTCCATTTCTCTTTTCAGTGAATGATATTGCTTTTTGACATAATTTTCTCATGGGGAAGGAGGTCACAGAAGTTTACATGTTTATTCAGGGGCTTTAGAATTTTTGTTTGTTTGTTTTATCTGTTTTCTTGTGATTTTTTTTATAAAATGATATACACATTGGACAATGCCTCTTTAATATTTGTGAACATTACATTTGCACATGCATTCTTAGAAGAGGGCGGCTTTCTGGGGAGAGACCTGAGGGCAAAATTAGCACACTGAGGGAACACTGGGAAGATAAAAAGAATCAGGGGTATTAATAATACTGGTGAGCAGCTGAATTTTAGGTATACTCTGGAATCAAGGTTTCTTTTTAAAGGAAATAATTTTTTTCTCCATAACAGTGTTTATGCCAGCTCCATTGGGGCTTATAATAGTTACTTGAATGATGCAATTAAAATGCACCATCTTATGATTTTAATTTTAATGATTTTAATGCAATGGTGCATTAAAAATGCAATCAATTTTTTATTTTCTTAAATAGCACTGATTTCTCTGGAAGTAAAAGGTTCTTTGCAAACATAAACTTTCAAATAAACTGAATTTTTTTGAAATGTAGAATTATGCTGGAGAACAAAAGCAGATATTAAATAATGATTTATGAAATAATAAATCATAGTATGATTACCTCAAACTTGAAATAGAAGAAATTTAATATGATAAATAAATCAAAATTAGTCTCTACAGTTGATTTCAAAAGTAAAGATAAGATTTATTTATTTTTTAAAATATTTTATTTATTTATTTGACAGAGAGCACAAGTAGGGGGTGAGGTAGAGGGAGAAGCAGGCTTCCTGCCGAGCAGGGAGCCAGAAGGCAGAGACTGAATGACGAGGTCACCCGGATGCACCTAAAGATATGATTTAAAGCAAAAGAAAGGCACCATCAATGGAGAAATAATTATTCATAATATACGATTAGAATCTTGGTAGGCAGAAAAAGTTAGTTTGGAGCCATTCTTCTTCATATACAACAGCCAAAATCTAGACAGATTAGAGTTAATTATTTTTAAAGAATTAAAGTTGTACTTAGAAGAAAATAGAAGTTGATATTATCAGATATCTGAAATGAACATGTGTCCATATATAAGCCAGTAAACACCTGGAGTAAAGGGACTGGAAGGATGAGTCTAGGTATGTAAAGAACCTAACCAGGAAATGAATGGTGGATCAGCTTCCCTGAGTCGGTTAGGAGGGATATATATAGTACCAAAACACCAAAGCTGTGCTGGAAAGAAAAAGTATGAAAGGAAAATATTACTATATTATTACAAATTTAAAATGATATGAAATATTTTAAAAGACAATAGAGAAATATATTTGCAAAGCATTTTTATATCAAATACTTAAACTGCAAAAAATCATTATATAAATCAAGTCATACAACATATCCTTTATCCAGAAACTTCCTTTGTGTCCCTTTCTAGTCAATGTACAATTAAGATCCCAATAACTAGTCAACAAAAGGTAAAGATTACCAATTAAATGATTGTATTTCAAACAAGAGAATATTTTAAATGCATTAAAAATATTATAAAGCTAAGTGGAAATATGGATGTCCATTATTTGTTAATTTTGAATAAGCACCTGGTATTCATTGAAAACAACTGAAAGAGAACATACACACATGCATACACAAACACATATTAGTATTTGTGTGTAAGTGTTATGATCAATCCATCAAGCTGCTAACTTGGGAAATGAATGGATAAACCCTGGCATACTGCTGCTCCCAACTTCTCTATCCAGGGAATCCTGAGGGGTCCAGACAAATCAAAAGCTGCGTCTAACAATGCTGTGTGGAACAACTCAGATAGATTCATTGAGAGACAAGTGTCTGGAAAAAAAGAAAAGGATACATTTATTTTGGATACAGGCACCCGGGGGAGGTGGCAGACACAAACTTAACAACCGACCTCTCCACTGATAACATGGACACCTAGAGTTTTATGAAGAGACACTGGGCGGTACATGCAACAGAGCAGGCAGAGAGCACATCATCACAGGTGGGTGCTGGTATGTGATCAGCCTGTGATCATGGGCAATGAAAGGGATGTATGGAGTGTGGGCTTCTAGGCATTCCACAGCTATGAGGGTTTTTGTGGTCTGGTAGTTGCAATATCCCATTCATCGCAAGACACCCTCATCAATGCCACAAGAAAGTGTGCTAAAAAAGAAGTACAATGGGTTTTAGTTATATCAAGAGTTAAGTGGTCTGTTTCTGGTTTGGATCTTGCGTACTATAGTTGAAAAACTGGGCTCACTAACAAGGTTTACAGAATTATAGATTGATTATTTTCTTCCTTCTTTCCTCCCTCTCCTCCTCCCCCCCTTCCTTCTTCTTTCCTAACTTTCTGATATGTTGTTACATTATTTTATTAAAATATGCATGATTCCCAAGCATGATATGTACACATCCATCAATACTATGTAATCCATGGTGCCCTATATAAAAAATAAAAGCAGAAACGCATTTGTATTTATCATACACTAGCTTCATTTCAGCAAAAGGTTAACGATGATTTTTAAAAGTTTATTTTCCTTGAAGACCTAAAAAATACTTAAGGTATCTAGTGAAATAATTTAAAAATTTCCACAATAATTTTCCACTTTAATTTACTTAACTTGACATATGTCTGAATGACAATCTCTGGTTACTGCATAAACAAGAAAAGTTCCCCTAAATTTGTGCTAATACTTACATGTAGTGGAATTGCACCAGACTACCACACTATCCCTCTACTACTACAATCTTCTTTTTTAACTGTTCCTGTGTCAGAGTAATTGATGAGAAATCATCTGAATATATGACATAAATGCCTATGTAAAACATTTTTCAACTGTGACTGAGTTTAGGGCTTCAATCTGTGAATGCATTACTTTATCGCCACAACAAAAGTACTCAGTGTATTCTTAGATCAATTTATATTCTAATCTACCCCAATCCCTGTAAAATGATAAAAATTTGCAAATTCTCATTGGAGTATGCATGGAAATATTTGTGATTCAGCTAAAAAAAGTTGAGCTGGAAGAATATTCAATTAAATTTAATGGGCTATATTTATGAGTTTTGTAAATCACTTTTGTGTAAAAACAAATTATCACTAGCTGTCCTATTAAAGAAATATTCATTCAAATAGACCAATTTGACCTTAATAATGTGAATGTCCATGATTTTTTTTACTGCCTAAGAGTGCAGATATGGGTTTCCAAACTGTTTTTTTATAGAAAGCTAATAGATAATATATTTATCATGATATTATAACTTCCTAGAAATCATTCCTCAGAGAAGATTGAGATTGGAGTTTATTGTATTTATGCAGATTGTATTTATTTTTCTTTTATTTTTTGTAAGCAATAAAGTAGAATATCAGATATCTTTTCTTGTTAGTGTTAATAATGTATTTCAGTAATCTGTCCTAATAATAGGAAGAATGTAAAGGAGGTGGATGGTATTTTCTTACATTAGTATTTTGAGGTAGAATTTGTATAATGTTAATCTCCAAGATCTGAAGTGTCCACTTCAATGAGTAGTTTTGACTATGGTACATATCCATAAAATTACCATTTAAATCAAGATATATACACCCCCATTACCCAGAAACTTCCCCCATGTCTTTTTCTGGACAATGTAGTACCTTTCCTGCCTCCACCATTATTAGGGACTTTTAAAAAAATTTTAATATCCTAGATAGATTATTAATGCCTATTCTTAGAAGTAGAACTATGATGAACATTCTCTTTGCAGCTTTTTTTTGCTTTTAACATAATGTCTGTGGGATCAAAGCTTGATAAGTTCACGTGCCAGTATTTTGTACATTTTTTGTTGCTGAGTAGTATTCCATCGTATGAATGTAAAACAGTTTGTTTATCCATTCTCCTGTTGATGGTTTTTGGCTTTTTTACATGGGGCTATTGTGACTTAACAGTATTTTCTGGGGGAAGAGGCAGGGCAGGAAGGAATACCTAGGGTTGAAATTCATAGACATTTGAGTGGCTTCCAGTTTGGTGGTGTTATGAATAAAGTTTCTATGAATATCTTGAACTAACATTTTGTGGATATGAGTGTGTTTTGTTATTGCTGTTATCTTGGTAAATACCTAGGAGTAGAATTGTTCATTATAGTATAAGTAGGTGTATGTTTAATTTTATAAGAAAGTGCCAAACAATTATCCAAACCAACTGTAACATTATACATTTTTGCCAGCAAGGCATGAGAATCCCAGTTTCTCCACAATTGCACAAATATTTGCTTATAATATTAACAATTGTAGTAGTTATATGGTAGTGTTTAATTTGCATTTTTCTGAAATGTAAATGTATTTTGATCTTTTTTTTCATATGATCATAGTTATCCCAATTTCTTCTGTGTAGGATCCAAGTCTTTTGTTTCATTTCAGTTATAAAAATTATTATTCTACTCTTGTTAAGGTATTTCATAAATGTCAATTAAATGAATTGAAAGTATTCCTTTAATTTTCCAAACACAAGTTTCTGTCTAATTCCTTTACCAATAATGGGCAGAGGAATATGAAAATTTCTAAATATAATTACAGATTTCTTATTTCTTTCTCCATTTCTGTCAATTTTAAACTTCTATTATATATTTACATCTTCTTGAAGAATTGAAACTTTTTTAAAAAATAAAAGACTCTAGTATTCTGGTATTCAGAGAATGTCTTTTTTCTTAAAGTCTCCTTTTTAAAAATTTGAATACACTACTTCATATTTCTTTGTATTAGTGTTTTCTTAAAAATATCTTTTCCTTTTTTGTTTTTCTTAGCTTTTAATATATCTATGAGTTTGTTCATTTTTCTTTCTAAAGGTTTTATTTATTTATGAGACAGAGCACAAAGGAGAGGGAGAGAGAGAATCGGAAGCAGGATCTATGCTGTGTGAGTATGATGTGGGGCTGGATCTCACCCCTACAAGATCATGACCTGACCTAAAACCAAGAGTTGGATGCTCAACTGACTGAGTCACCCAGGTACCCCCATATCTATGAGTTTAACATGTAGTTGTTTTAAACAGCAAATTTTGGGGTCCTATCTTTCAATCCAATCTACAGTCTCTTCCTTTCTTTTTTCCCTAGAAAATTTAAGCAACTCATATATAATTAATTATTAAAAATAGTAGATTTGATTAATATCCTCAATATTTGTTTTATAATTGTTGCATCTGTTGCTTTTACTTTTTTCTCCCTTTTTTTTTTTTAAGATTTTATTTATTTGACAGAGATCACAAGTAGGCAGAGAGGCAGGTAGAGAAAGGAGGAAGCAGGCTTCCCGCTGACCAGAGAGCCCAATGCCGAGCTAGATCCCAGGGTCCTGGGATCATGACCTGAGCGGAAGTCAGAGGCTTTAACCCACTGAGCCACTCAGGCACCCTTTTTTCTACCTTTTTAGTATTATAGTGTTCTTTTTTTATTATTTTTTCCTTTTTTAAATTTCATTTTCTCATCATGAATATTTTTATTTTTAACTATTTATCTATGTTTAAGTTTTTAACTGTTGTGATAGGAATATAATATACATTTTCAAATTATCACAAATACCTGTGACTTAATACTATTTCATGTATAATGAAAGACCCCTTACTAAAAGAAGGCTTATTTACATAATTATCATCCAATATGTCAGGAGGAAATTTACTAGCTGACTCATTGAATCTGGTTTTAGCTCTGTTGTGGTTTTCCTCTCAGTTTTCAAACATCTAATTTTATTATCCTCTGGCTTCTGTTATCTTCTGGCTAATCTTATTCTTAGTATTTGGTTATTTTTACACACAAAACTGGTCACAAGATACCGTCACATTTAAGAGGTAGAAAAATAGGCTCCTCTTGATAGGAGATCCTGCAAAATATTGTGGCCATGATTTCCAGTCTAAAAAAGACTATATTAATCCCACGCATAAATGTGCTCACCGTCTTCTCCAAAAGTTTTATCACAATACTGCATGAGAACATGATTAGGGTTCAGTATCTTGTTATCTAAAACACTTCCAAAAGTGGATGAGGCAACTTAAGTTTTGTTCAAAATTTACAGTTTCTCAGTAACTAAGAGACTTATAAGATACAAATACCGCTACACTCCAAAATCACAAGGGTGAGGCAGGGACAAGACAATAGCAAGAGCCATTTTCAATCAATAAAGAGAGGAATGAGAGCACATAGTAGTCATGATTTCTCAGAAATTTTGAAATTTGGTCAGATTTCTCCAGAGCTCGAAGAATACAGAATAGGTCTTCCTGGTATCCAGTTTGGCAACTTGAGGTTGTCTATCGTCTGTGCTCTTGGGTCACCATCTGAGTCATCCATCCATGCTTCTTTTTTGTAAACCATGTTTCATGTTTACAGCTGGGAAGATTTATCAGCCTGATTCCTGCTTAAAGGTATTTGGTGAATCTTGGTAAAAGTTACCTGTTTGTTTGAAATGAATATATATTGCAGTTTAGGTTGAAGTGTGACTAAGTTTTCATTGTATTGTTCAAAATGTTTACATACTTACTAATTTTGCATTTGAGTTTGTGTGTGCCTGTGTATCTGCAGATACTTAAAAGGTAACTTTTTCTTAAAAAGACATTTTCAAATTACTTTAAAATCACTAACTATAGTTGAAATTTTTTCTGTATATTATGTTAATTTCCTCAACATTTTGTTGCAGAAATATGTAAACCATATTACTAGGCAGTTAGTTTTAGGATGGTTTATTTTCTATGAAATTGGTTGTTTTATAGTTACAAACTGCCCCTTCTCATCTCTACTAGTATTTCTTATCTTAAATATGGATTTTTTATGACATCAATGTTTCTTTTAGTTAGAATTTGACTAGAATTTTATTTCCATCCTTTTTATAACAATGCATTTGTCCATAGAGTCAGTGTTTCTTGAGAGCAGCAAGTTTTTAAAGGTCAATTCTGACATCCTCTTAATTATAATTAGAATATTATGTACATTGAATACAGTTACTTGTATCTGTGGGTTTAATAATACCAATGTACTTTTTTGTTTTTGTTTATCTCTACATTGACCTTTTTGCTTCCCTTATTAACCTTTATTTTTTAGTTTTTTTTTTTTTTAATTTTACTTTTTATAAATATATAATGTATTTTTATCCCCAGGGGTACAGGTCTGTGAATCATCAGGTTTACACACTTCACAACACTCACCATAACACATACCCTCCCCAATGTCCATAACCCCACCCCCTTCTCCCAACCCCCCTTCCTCCAGCAACCCTCAGTTTGTTTTGTGAGATTAAGAGTCACTTATGGTTTGTCCCCCTCCCAATCCCATCTTGTTTCATTCATTCTTCTCTTATTAACCTATTTTTTAAAATTTATTTTTCCTTTCACTAGCTCATTAATATACATGCTTTTATTATTTATTTGATGGTTACTCCAGAATTTTTTATGTATACCCAGTGAAAAATATACCTTCCTACTTTATTATTTTTGTCACTTCCTAGGCAATGCAAAAAAGTTTTCCACTTCATCTCTTTTTTACTCTTAACTTCTGTGAAATATTTGTCATGTTTTTCAAATCTACAATGCTTTTATTTCTTTCTGACCTACATGTTTTCATACAGAAAAATTATCATTCTACCTGAGTAGACCCTTTTATAATTTTCTTATAGTGCATATACACTGATGTTAAATTCTCTCATTACTGTGAAAAAACATACATTAGGGGTGCCTGGTTGGCTCAGTGGGTGAAAGCCTCTGCCTTCGGCTCAGGTCATGATCCCAGGGTCCTGGGATTGAGCCCCAAGTTGGGCTCTCTGCTCCGCATGAGGCCTGCTTCTTCCCCTCTCTCTCTCTCTGCCTGCCTCTCTGCCTACTTGTGATTTCTCTCTCTCTGTCAAATAAATAAAAAATCTTTAAAAAAATACATTATTTTTTTTTACTGGAGATTATTTTTACTGGATATTGAAGTCTTTATTGACAGTAATTTTCTTTCAACCTTTCAAGGTACTCTGATTACTCTATGCTGTTACTATTATTATTATATTTTTCTGGTCACAGGTTAGTTCACAGGCTTATTGTGAGGACTTTGAAATGAATATTAGAGATATATGAATGTAATACATATAATATACATTTGTATTCCTACACACTTACTATGATAGTTTTCTTCATGTGGTCCATTAAAAAAGAAAAATCAGTTTTGGAAAATTTGCTAGTATGCTATCAAATATTAATATGTCAGCCTTTTTCTCCTCTTATATTGGAACTTAATTTACTTACTTATTTATTTATTTATGATTAAGTAGGCTCCACGTCCAACATAGGGCTTGAACTCCTAAGAGTTGCACACTCCACCAACTGAGCCAGACAGATACATATGGAACTCTAGTTATGAGACTATCCAAATTTTGCATCATTTCACACATGTCTACAATTTATTAATTCATTTTTATCTACAGCTCTCTGCTAATCTGATTAATTTATTCTTATATTTTTCTAGTTCACTAATATTTGTTCTAGTATTCATTCTGCTTCTAACTTTTATTTTTGTATATGTATTTTTTAAATTCTGGCATTCTATTAAGTTTTTAAACTTCTGATTCTCTAGTAAAATTCATTATTTTATAAAAAAATAGTTTCTTAAAATATTAGCCATAGTTTTAATTTTTGTCCAGTAAGTTGGATTACTTATTTGTATGTTTGTTTATATCATATTTTCTTTATGATTTTAACCACTTGGCTCAATATTCTGGTAAATCTAGTAATTTTTTTTTTATTTAATATAAGACTTTGGTATGATAAATTGTATACATTTTGGATGACATTATCTTCCTCCAGAGAAGATTTAATTCCTTTGGCAGAGGGGTGTAAAAGTAAGGTTACCTTGAGGCTATTACTAATTTTTCCTTTTCTTATATGGCATCTTCAATTATCCCAGACACCTCAGCTAAAAGCCTGAAGTGTTCCTCGGGCCCTTCCTTCTTTCAGGCTTGAACTTCCAGGATTTGTCATCCTCTTAGTACTGTATTAATGCTAGAATCTATCCATGGTGTTGTTTTTGGTTAGTAAATACTGTAGAGGTCACTTATAGGCAACAGTGGAAACCAGAGTAAGGTAAAAGGGCCCACAACGACCACCCAGCTGAATCCAAACAGGCTCATTAAGTGACCCACTTCGAAATAACCATAGTCTTAACTGACCAATTACTTCTAGGCACATTCCTAAGATTACCAAAAAAGGAAAATTCCATATGTTCTCATACTCACTCCACCCCACAACTGTGGTCCCACTGCCTCATCACAGGCACTCTCTTTGTTGTCCTGCCTGTCCCTTCCTTGGAGTATATTCAGTAAACTCTGTCTTCTTTGTTTTGCCTTGGGTGAATTCCTTCACTGCCCATTCCACTGGCTTCCACCCAATTGGATTCCCCCACATTTAGGGCCTCCATCCATTTAGGAGAGACACTGCAAATATGTTTTGTTCAATTTCTCAGAGATTTGACTATTTATGTGCAACATATAATTTGCCACATGCATCAAAGAGAAATCTACTGCAGAACATCAGGTTCACTTCTCAGTGGCCATTTTTTCTCTGAAATTCTTGTCTCTGGAATCTTTTCTGCATTTAAAGACTCAAACTCCATTTTTTCCCCCAAAGTTATTGAAACTGTAGAAAATAATATGTAGATTTATTTTTCTTAGGTCTCTATGACCCTGGGTGTGAATTAGCAAATACTCTGAGGATAAAATGCTGAAGAGAAGTTTGGTTTGGATAAATGCACTTCCCTTATCACAAAGGTCTTGGCTTCTTAAGTGCTTATTGCATTTGAAGGCTATTTGATATTTCAAACCACTGTTTTATATTTTATCCAACTTTATAGATGTTCTTTGTGGGGAGATCAGTCGGAAACCAGTGATGGAGTTCTATATGCAGAGTGCTGCATATGGAGTATTAGCTAGAGGGAAATAGACTCAATACTGAACAAATTTTAAAAAAGTATTTTTACTGCTAAAACCAAAAAATACAAAAGTTTTGTGCTGTATTTCCATGTTTTATTGCCCCCAAATATATACTTTAGCTTTATTGCCTTATATTTTTGTTATTTTTATCTAATTTCCTGCATAACTAATTAAAAAAAGAGATAAGAGAATATATCCATATACTCCCAGATTCTAAGGAACTTACAAACTCTCCACAACAGTCAATTCAATACCTGATTTAAACTCCTTTGAAATATTCTTTTAAATGATAACTATATGATAATTATTTATGTGTAGTATATTTATAACCTTTCAAAGAAAACTGGCAAGGAAATGACAATCTATTCTTTAAAGAGTCTTAAAGCATTCTTCCATACCTGCTTATTAATTGTATCTATGGAAAATTAATTCTATTCTTAAATGGACTTTTGGATTATCTATAATAGTGTGTGTGTGTGTGTGTGTGTGTGTGTGTGTGGTGTGTGGTGTGTGTAATTGCTTTATATTGGATGGGATTAGACATGTCAGGTTTACATTTCTATGAATTTCTACAATTTACCATAACTAAAATATGTCAAGAAAATGTACTACAGGAACAAAAGAATTATAGAAACTAATGGTGAGTATATAGATTTAAATTACATATTGCCATATTATTCTTGCTCCTGAACTCACAAAATATTTTGGATGCAGTTTATGGGAGAAAATTACTTCTTACATCTGATATTAGATGCCATAGTTATGGAAATTTTCTCCCTGGATAGCTCCTTTCTTATTCACCACCAAATTACTATTATCATAACAGCTGTGTCAGCTAGCCAGAGTTCTTTAAGCAAATGGGAGTTATGCAATCTTTCACTCACTGTCATGCAAGATAAACTACAATCTCATAATAATGCTGGAGTTCTACATAAAAACCAATTACATAGCAGTGGCCCATCTATTGAAGTATTAAAACCTAACAAGAAGTAGTCAAGCTTTACTTTTCCAGGTTGGAATTAATGTGAACTAACAACATGATGCAAATTTAAAAGTAAATTTAAATCGCATGCTAGAGGAATATTTTAGAAAAAATTGAAAATAATTATATAAAATGGTGAGTCAATTAAAATTAGGAGTATGGTACAATACAAAACATGTTATCTGTGGTTATCAACATTATTTAAAATTGCTGATTACAAATTGATCAGATACAATACATAAGTTTAGTAGCTTATAAAATAAGTCTGTGTTTATCACTTCATTTAGTCTTCAGGGGGAAAAAGAGTAATATAACTTTCTAACCCCTAAATATGCTTTATACTGAATTTAAAATCCTAATAAGATGCTAACACATTATCATGATTTGTGAAAATAAATAATTTCATATGTTTCATACATTTGGTTCAATGAGTGGAAATATTTTAGAAACTTGAAAGATCTCCTCAATACTAGAAAATTCAACTTGTGGCTTTTTACATATGTTGCAAACAGGATTTCTTCTAATTTTATTTTTTGTCTTTTTAAATATTTATTGATAATGATTTTTACTAGTTTGCGTTTAAAGGAACAAATACAGTGTTTTTCCTCTTTAAGTATGGCAACATAAATAAATACCCTGCTCATCAAACCTGCTCAATTTTTTTAAAATGTAGAGATGAGCTTACATTTAAATACAAATTAACTAGATGGCAAAAATAGAGAAAAGAGGTATCTAAATAGAGAGAAATTCCTTGCAGACATCTATACACCTGGTGATTTGGGCTTGGTTTTCAATACGGTATTCAGAGACAAAGCTCAGGACTTGTTCTAGTGGAAGTTCCAAAGAATACCTTCAAATAATGTGGAACTGCAAAGAACTATAGTTCTTACAAGTAAACTAGAAATAAATCCATGCCTCTAAGAGACAGCAAAGAAAATTATCCACCTAAAAGCTTGATATAGAGCTTAAATAGAAAAATACCTTCAGGGTGCCTGGGTGGCTCAGTGGGTTAAGCCTATACCTTCAGCTCAGGTCGTGATCTCAGGGTCCTGGGATCAAGTCCTGCATCTGCCTACTTGTGATATCTCTGTCAAATAAATAAATAAAATTTTTTTAAAAAAGGAAAAAAAGAAAAATACCTTCACAGAATTTATAAAATTTATAAAAATGGCATCTACTTATTCTATACATTTTTGTAGATAAAATTAAGTGTGTGTGTGTGTGTGTGTGTATGTGTGTGTATATACTTAAAGATATACTTTAAGGGGTGCCTGGGTGGCTCAGTGGGTTAAGCTGCTGCCTTCAGCTCAGGTCATCATCTCAGGGTTCTGGGATCGAGTCCCACATCGGGCTCTGCTTGGTAGGGAGCCTACTTCCCTCTCTCTCTCTCTCTCTCTGCCTGCCTCTCTGCCTACTTGTGGTCTCTCTCTGTCAAATAAATAAATAAAATCTAAAAAAAAAAAAGATATACTTTAAAATTTTTTTATGCATTATTTTCCCTAATTTTTTACTGTATGGCTATTATCTTCACTTGTTTGCTTGGAAACACTTTCCCCACTCCAGAGGAAGATTAATATTTACATTTTGAAGTATAGTTCTGGTTTCTTTTTATATTTAATCATTTAATCCACAGAAATACTAATTGAAGTTTGGGATGAGGAAGGAGTTGAACAATTATTTCCACAATTATTTTTTTCTAGATTTTTATGCTCTCATAAGTTATTATTAAAATTAATGTGTGGGTAAGTTTAAGGAGTATTATCATGCAAATATTTAGAGTTCTCTCTCATGGGTTCCTTCTATTTTTGTAAATTTTATCCATAGGTACTTGTTTGCACTTAGGGCTAATATCATATTTCTTTTTTACCTAGATTTTAGAGCTTTATAGCAAAACATTTGTCTGTTTATTGTAACATGATATGATACAGTATAATACTTTTATTTCTTGCTTTATTTGTCTGTTTTTTTTTTTTTGTGAAGGTAAAACAAATATATCTCTCCTTTTTTTTTAAGATAATCCTAGATTTTTATCACTTAGTTTTTTTTTTATTGTTTTATTAACATTTAAGGCTGTATTTAGCAATATGAAATAAAAGGGTTTTGTTTTTTTTCTGTTTTGTTTCATCTTTCTATCTTTATTACTCCTTTCCTTGATAATAATGTCATTGATGTGGTTTTGGAATACAGGTGAGGTTTGGTAGGGAAAGATCTGGAGCAATGATCAAGAAAGAATTCTTGAAATGTCTTAGGCAAATTGGTGGTTTTGGTGGCTTTATTAAAGCATGGGGACAGGACTCCTGGACAGAAAGGGTTGTTGCGCCCTGGGGTTGTGAGGGGTGGCTGATTATATACTTGGAAGTTGGGGGAGGTAAGGAAAAGGGAGGTTTCAAAAGGATTTTCATGTGTTAAAAAAGACAGGATACCAAAGCCTTGCCAATGTCAAGTGTAAGTTGTTTTTCCCTTTAGCAAGTCATTAACATTAGAACCATTGGGAGCTTCATGGAATAATGTCAGGAATATCCTATCCAGGAGTGTGTGTGTTGTTTGGGGATGTTGCAGGGTGTCAGCTTCTACTTTGTCCTTAGCTAGCCTTCTACTCCCTCATCATCATGACATTTTTTTTTCTTTTTGGTTGGTATATAATTGGTTATCATTTCCTTTATTTTGTGTGCATAATTGTTTATCCATTTGTTTTACTTTAAGTATATTGTAGACAAAGTATAGTTGATTTTTTTTTTTAACTCAATCTATGAATCTTGTATCTGGTCAGCTTGTTTCATTACCTTTCTTCTATTAATGTTTCATTGTTGTTTCCCTTGGTTTCCATATATTACAATAAGCAGAATCATGTATAATTTATTTTTAAAAATACATTTAGTATAGTCTAGATTATAATATCAAGGAGAAGATGATGTACAGATACCTTAAGGAAAATTTGAGCTATATTCATTGACTGTTATTTGAATATTTGTAAATTTCTTAGAGAAGGACTATTTTTACATTTTAACTTAGATTATAGCTAACTCATTAACTGCAAAACACTTAATACCTCTTTTAATTATACTTACATATAAAATATGTCTTATAATTTTCTGGTTGGCAATAAGGGACATGAGTATTTTTCATGGCAGTAATACTCATTCCAGTTGTCAAGGAGGAAAAACTTCTTCTGCCCTATGGTCTTTCTAGCTGGACTTAGAATCAAATTTGATGAAAGACAGATTAATAAGAGAAAAATCAGATTTAATAGCCAAAGTACTAGGGTCCACACAGACATGAAATTCCAAAGACAGGGAGGCAAGATGAAGCCTATATGAACTAAAGAGAAGAACAGGGGACTGAGGATACAGAGGGGAGAAAACTCATGAGCAAGAAGGTAATGAAGGTTATTTTGGGAAAAGCAAATTTGCTCTATTAGATAGATAAGTTCCTTGGTAAAGAGGAGCCTCTGTAAATAAGCTTTCTTCCTATTGCAGGCTCTCCTTTCCAATGTAAATGTAGGCAGTTATGGGGAGGCAGAGAGCTTTTATTTCATCTACAGGGTTTTTATTAACTTTTAAAGATGTATTTATTTATGAGAGAGTGTGTGCATGTGTGGGGGGAGGATAGAGGGAGAGAATCTTCAGGTAGACTTCCCAATGAGTGTGGACACCGACATGTGACCCAATGGCATGCATGACCCATGAGATCGTGACCTGAGCTGAAACCAAAAGTCGAATGCTTAAGTGACTGAATCACCTAGGCGCTTTGAGTTTTTTATTACTTTTAACTTGAAATAATCTTTTGCAAAGGGGCATATTTGGGGGCAGCTCATCCTACAGCCCTTCACAATCAATGAAGGTCTATTTTGCATTTTATAAGTTGTTTCTGATGTAGAAACGATGTTAGGATTCGAAACCAAAAACCAAGAAAGAATTCTTGAGACATCTTTGGTGCAAAAAGGCGGTTTTATTAAAGCATGGGGACAGGACTAGTGGGCAGAAAGAGCTGCACCTGGGTCATGAGGAGTGGCCCATTATATACTATCAAGTTGGGAGAGGGTTTGGGATAGTAAATCTCTGAGGAATTTGGAAGCAAGGTTTCCAGGACCTTGAGGGAGCTAGCTAGCTATTGTTGGGAAAAGGTCATTTATTACCATCTGTTAAAACCTTAATCATGAGACCCTTCAGATGTATATTGGGGGCAATATTCTTGGAGGATGATTGCCAACACATATCATGGGTTTTTAGAGATAAAGGAAATTTCTGAAGGACTTTTTATAGGTTAAAATTGACTTACAGGATCCTTGGGGTCAGACTAAGATCCCCTTTTGTCCTTCGTGAAGTATTAACATGGAGGCATTGAGTCACTAGAGGAATGTCACTCTGCCTGTTTCAAGGATTTGTCAATGGGCTGTATAGTAAAAAGATTTAATAACTTTTCTTCTGCCTTTGTTTCCACATAAAAAGGACAGGTTAAGGTAGGTGCTCTTATTATAACTCCTTTGAGTTATTTATTACACTATTCTTTAAACAGCTTTTCTTTATCTATATGAGCTCCTTTGAGTGCAGAAAGGACATTCCTTTACCCTTGTATACTATAAATGATGTGGAGAACAAAGGCAAAAGGAAATGTAGATAAAATTAAAACTCCTTACAACTTGCAGCCCATTGACAAATACTTAAGGAAGGCAGAGTATGACATTTCTCCAGGAACTCCCAACTGCCTTAATGTTAATGCTTTGCTAGAGGAAAAAAGAAACAATCTTAGCTTGACAGCAGCCAGGTCTTCAGGATCCTAGAAGTCTTCTTTAAGATGAAAATCCTGTTGGAAACTGCCTTTGTCTCTACCCCTTCCAACTGAAAAGTATGTAATCAATCCTGCCTCACAGGCCCAGTGCAGCAATTTCTGTACAAGGATCCTATTCCTATGTTTTAATAAAACCACCTTTTTTACACTGAAGATGTCTCAAGAATTCTTTCCTGAACTCACATCAAATCATGTCATCATGATTATAAAAATATTAAAAGGACAATGGCATCAATATTAAATATTAGCCATTAAAAATAAAATTCAATTAAAAATTCTAATATTCTTTATATTTTTATCATCAACAACAATACTCTAAAATGGCATGAAAACAGCTGTAGGAAACATATCTTGATCTTTATTTATATTAATGATCTGTCTTTCAGTAAAATTATACCTGTCTTGATGAGAAATTATTTCTTGACTTTCTTTTAATCCATATATACCATACCTTAAAACATTAACAGTAATATACTCTCCTTATTAAGAACAGAGTGTCTGATTTATTCCAAAATGATTGGTGTTGATAATTGATACAAATGAAAATTGTTTCTTCTTTGAATGTCATTGGCCTGATGGTTATGGGGAAGTTTAGAAGAACATGATCATCTGTTACCCTCATAAAAATATGAAAACAGCAACAGCACATCTGATGTTGAAGGAAAAAATTGCATTAACAATCAGTGTCTTGCAAAATTGGAATTAGAAATTCTGTCTGAGAAAGCAAATCAATAAAAACAAACACGCAAGCAGTGGAGAGAGGCAGAGGGAGAAGCGGAATCCCTGCTCAGCCTAGATCCTATCCTGGGGCTCTATCCCAGGACCCTGAGATCATGACCTGAGCTGAAGGCAGACACTTAACTGATTTAACTACCCAGGTTCCCCCAGGCTCAATTTCTCTAGTTCATTTTTGTATCCCAGTGCTTCTCACAGTGTCTGGCAAAGTTAGGTGTTCAATAGTTGTCTTTAAAATTATACTGAACTGTTAATAGAGAAATACTGGGAATAATTTATTAAAATATAGTCATTCTATGACTACATTGCTATGATTAATGGACAGCTGTATGGTATTATTACAAAACTGAAATGAGAAAATCTGAGGACTGAACAAGATTATCTGGTAGTCTTTCATCCATAATCTGACTTGATCCATTGTTTACTTATGGCAATTTAAATAAACAAGTACACTATTAAGATTGTGGAAGATATAAATAAGGATAGGAGATGTAGCTTTGAAGAAATAACTTTCTAGTGCCAGTAACCTTCTTTTAATTAAAACTTAAATCCACTTTTTTTTTCTTTTACATCACTGAAAGTTGTTCCACATTTAAATGACTGATGAATAAAAGTTGCCATTTTGGAAGCTCCTGGGTGACTCAGTAGCTTAAGTATTCAAGTATTGATTCAGCTCAAATCTTGATCTTAGGGTCATGAGTTGAAGCCCCACATTGGGCTACATGCTGGGCATGGCGCCTACTTAAATTAAAAAAAAGAAAAAAAAGTTGTCGTTTTGTTTTTATCTATAACATGGATCTTTAATCAACTATTGTTTTTATGTAAGTTCAAATGCCATTTTTTATTATGCTACCAATAAAACCTGACACTTTAGATTCAGTCTGAATCTATTAACTAGATCAGATCTAGGAAAGCTTCATATTCATTCTGTAGCTTCATTTTTATATTTTTAAATCACATTCAGAAATAATGCAGAAAATAGAGAATACATTAGAAAATGAAAAAATTATCACACAAGATTCATACTTAGTAACCATTTGACTTCAATAGAAACAAAATCTTTGTTTCAATTATAAAGCCTGTAATTTTGTAGTATCTGATTAGTTTTCTAAGAGTGGAAAGAGTAGTTTCTCCTGCAAGTACATTACATGTAAATGACATAAATATAATATATATCTCATGTACATTTGAAGTAAAAGTGGCACAAATTTCAATTTATGATTGTACCAGATAAAATTTTGGTGATAAAATATTAAACTATAGTTTAATACAAGAGGAGAAATTTGATTAATTTGAAACTGTATTTTTAAATAAAATTTATCTCTTAAAGCAGTTTGAATTCACAGCAAACTTGAGGGGACAGTACAGAAATTTCCCATTCCTCATACACTATCAAAACACTGTACCAGAGTGGCACATTTGTTATAGTCAATAAACCTATACTGATACATCATTATTAACCAAACTCCAGTTTATGTTAGTCTTCGCTCTTGGAGTTGCCCATTCTGAGGATTTTGATAAATGTATAATGATATATATCTACCGTTATAGTATTATACAGAATAGATTCACTACTCTAAAAATCCTCTGTGCTTTACTTCTATATTTCTTCCTTCCCCACAACTTCTGACAAACATTGATCCTTTTATTATCTCCATAATTTTGCCTTTTCCAGATTGTCACTTATATTCAGTCACACAGTGTATAACCTTTTGAGGTAGGCTTCTTTAACTTAGTAATAGGCATTTAAGTTTCCTCCATGTTTTTTCTTGGCTTAAGATCTTTGTTTTTTTTGTTTTTTTGTTTTTTTTTAAGCACTGAATAATATTCTGTTATCTGGATATACCATTGTTTATTTACCCATTTACCTACTAAAGGACATATTGTTTCCTTTCAGGTTTTGAAAATTATGTATAAAGCTGCTGTAAACATCTGTGTGAAAGTTTTGTGTGGACTTAAGGTTGCAACTCTTTTGGGTAAATACCAAGTAGCAGAATTGCAGGATTATATTTTAGTTTTTTTTTTTTTTTCAAAGTGATTATGTGATTTTTGTATTCTGAGAGTTCTTAACTGTCCTTTATCCTCACCAGCCTTGGTGTGGACAAGTATTCCGGGATTTGGTTATTCTAATAGATGTGGGGTGATATCTCATTGTTGTTTTTCCTGATGGCATAGGAAGTAGAGCATAGTTCCATATGCTTATCTCCCATGTATAAATCTTTGGTGAGCTATCTGTTCAAATTTTATGCCCATTTAATGAGGTTGTTTGTTTTCTTACTGTTGAGTTTTAAGCCTTCTTTTTATACTTTGGATAATAGTCCTTTATCAGATAAGTATTTTGTAAATATTTTCTCCAGTCTGTGGCTTATCTTCTCATTCCCTTGACTTTATCTTTCACAGAGAAGTTTTTAATTGTAATGACATCCTGATTATTCATTATTTCTTTCATGAATTGTTTCTTTGGTGTTGTTTTGATCATATGTTTTATATGTGATTCATATACATAATCATGTGCAATCATATATGCTAAATTTTATGAAATTTCTACTTTTATATTTCACAGTATTTCAAATATACGATGATATATGCTAATATAAAACATGATTTTAGGATGCATTATCACTGAAAACAATAATGCACATAAAATGTATATTATATATATTTTATGTAATTACTATAGACCACATAATATAATATGTAATAAACATCAGTATAATATACATAACAAAATATTAAAGTATATACATGTATTTTGATATAAAATTAAATATATTATATAAAATAAATATAGTAAATGTAATATGTAATGTCAGTTGATATACTGTATAGTACAGTTGATCTAAAATAATATAATATAATATATAAAATATAACAAAGATTCTATGTATTTATAGCTTAGCAAAAATTGAACAGACATAATACATATTATTTTTTTCAAAGATTTTATCTATTTATTTGAGAGAGAGAGAGACTGAGTGACAGAGAGCATGAGAGGGGAGAAGGCCAGAGGGAGAAGCAGTGTCCCTATGGAGCTGGAAATCCGAAACGGGATTTGATCCCAGGACTTGGGGATCATGACCACAGCTGAAGGAAGTCACCTAACCAACTGAGCCACCCAGATGCCCTATAATACATATTATTTTCAGAATTCACTTTACCCAGCCATTTGATATTTAAATTTGGCTTTCTCTGATGTGGGTAAGGGGGTTGCTATTCATTTACTCTGGGTTGTTTCTCTCTGCCTGACCTGGAAAAATTGATTCTTAGTCTTTCAGAGATCACTTAAACAAATATTTCTCTATGTTTACCTTTCTAACACCTCAAGCATTATTAATGTTTGTTTTGTTTTGTTTTGTTTTCCAATGTGTCATCATAGTAATCACACAAAACACTAAAATACCACTGTAACTCATTTGTGAGTTTTTCATACAAGATTAGGCCATTTTGAGTAAAAGATCAAGAACTTACTTACTTGTTTATTCCTCAAAATAAGGGCAGTGTTTGGCTTTGAAAAGGTGCTAAATAAAAGTTTTATTAATTAATTAATATAATACTTTTTGGATATAGTAACTGGAAGTAATGGATGGCTTTGTTTCCTGTACTGTTTCTCCATTACACATCTGATTTCCCATTCTCATTTTTATGGCCAATTTTTTTCTACTTTTTAATTCTCTCTCTCCCATTCAAAACACATAATGCTACCTTAATAAAAATCATTAACAATTTTTGGCACAATATAACTTTATATGGAAATTATACTCACTGTTTGGATTTCACTGTAGTATTTTGTTAACGACAGAAGATCCTAGAATGCCAACAGTTCTTCTGCAAATGTTGAAAAGCCTGGAGAAAGTTTGGTGGTGATAGAGAACTATGAGTAATATTTGTAAGAAAAAGGGAAGAGAAGGAACAGGAATGGAGGGAAAGAAGGCAAGTCATAGTGATATATTCAGATCACAAAACATTTCTATTTTAAAATAAAACTTGTTTAATTGCATTTTTAGAGCATACATTTCAACAAATAATAAAGAAATCTTAAAAAAATCTTAAATCTTAAAAAAAATAAGAAAGAAAAGCCAATGTGTGGCTTTTGATTGTTAGTGTGAATATTCATACTATTTTTTCAATTAACTTTAATAACATTCACTTAACTTCATAAAACTTCTCTACTACAAAATATTACCTTCTATCTTCCAAGTAAAAACCAATTTTCTATCTCTTTTACTCCTTTCTCATTATCTTTTCCATAACTCTGTTAGCTCCATACTACTATTATTGTCCAACAAGATTTCATAATTCATCATGTCCGCTCTCTTTACACAACTTTCAAACCTCTTACTTTCCGGTAAGCCATTAAGTGAAGGCATACACTGGATTAATCCACTACTATACCCAGGTTTTTTACCTGGAAGTATAAAATCCCTTGTTTATTCATGATTTGGTCCAATGTAAATTCATCCCCTTCAACATTTTATAGGTGCTTCAGAAACTTCCTATGTGACCTGAATTTGCTTCTTTGCCCATTCTCCACAGTAGAACATTTGGAGATCTGCCACTTTCCTCAAATCTCTGGCATTTATTGCCTTTACTCTGGAGAAGATCTAATAGTATATATTGTAAGATCATAAACAGTCATAGAATAATATTAAAGGAGTAAAACTAGACTAAAATCTACAAGTATGTCCTTTTTGCACATTAGTCATGACTGTCCTTAATATTTATAAAATTTAACATTTTACCATTTTTGATAAAGAAACAATAATACATTCAGGCTACTATGAGAAGGAAGATACTTCACAAGACCAGAATTTAATACTTTTCAATATGTTAAGAGAAGTAGCTACTAGAAATAGGCTATGGCATTTTCATGATTAAGAATTGTGAATTGAACTGATTTTATTCAAAATATTTACTTTTTCTTTTTTTGTGTGTGATGCTTACCCTAAAGTTACATCAGTTTTCCTTTGAGGGATTAAATATGAATATTTTTATATCTATAAAGCATTTAAAACCTTCATTGGTGTTTAAAGATGTTGGGTATTCAAAAAGTTACATTGACTTGATTCTAAATTTATAGAATTATCCATAAAGTTCTAAAAAAATGTATAGTAGTTTAAGTTTATAAAATGTATAGCAATCTCATAAGAAAAGAGAAGTAAATCTATACATAAATAGTTGAATTTGAATGTTGCCTGCTACAATACTCAAATCTTTTTAGCTAGAAATGCTGTTTTGCAAATGCCGAAGGTTAATAGAAATTTGTGGGGATGGTTTTGATGTGTAAGCATTTTGTAAATATAGTATAAATCACTATGATTCACTGTGCTATCTATAAAACATTTTGGTTTTCCAATCTCATAGGATGTAAAAGGATTTATAAAGAACTACAAAATCTTTTGAACATTCTCACAGAGAGTGTTACTATTCAACTTCACCAGAAGCTGTACATAGTGGACATTGAATTGAAACTGAAATTTTGAAGGCATCATAATTCCTGGGTGATTCCTTTGTTTGTGGAAAAGTGTATAACATATTTATGCTTACCTTTCTTGATCAATGAGAATAGAACATTGTTATCCAGAGCTGCTTCACTGTCTCATGAAAGTACCATGTAAAATATTAAATATGATTTGAGTTTTAGGAAATCCAAATATTGCTTTCTTTCCATAGTGAAAAATGTTTGAAAAATTAGTGAGATGAAACTATTCAAAATTTAGTAATATTCTCAATACACACATAGCAAAATGGATTTTCTTTTAATATGCCTTAAAATGTTCCCCTTCATCATAAAGAGAAGTTCTAGGGACTTTCTTTGGAAATCATCAACATCAGGTAGTAAAATTGCTAAAAGATCTGTGAAAGTCATTACATCATTTGTAGAAAAGGAAAGATTTTTCTTTTAACTACAAGTCTCAACTCCTCCGCCCATTTGCTGGTAGAACTTGATTATCAGAATCCATACCTCTTAAATGCTAGGAGAATTGACATAACATAAATTTATTTTGGGATTTATTTGTGAATAAAAGACTGACTGAGAAAGAAGAGAGAGAACAAGTTAGCTAAGGCTATTTACTTCCCAAACTCCCTGGTTTAAAATAGCAATCATCTTGTTCACAGATCTGAAGATCAATAGGTGTTAGCAGATTTAGGTTGCCTTGGCTGAGCTCAACTGGTCTTTGCTCCAAGATTTAGCTGGGGTGCAAATCGACACCTTGAGGTCTTTGTGTTTATTTGCTCAGTGGACTAGCTGGGGGCATAGTCCTCTCATGACAGTGGCAGGGGATGAGAGCTAGTGGAAACATACACATTTTTCTAAGTCCTAGACTTAGAGTTGGTACAGTCTTAGTTTCTGTGCACATTCCTTAGATCAAGGTAGATCTCTGATGAACACAATGTCAAAAAATAAGAAAGTATATTCTACATTTATGGAAAAAAATAATTCTGGGTGAAAGGTAAAGTTAATAATTCAGTGTTTTGCAGGTTCTAATCATGAGAATGAAAGCAATAAATAAAAAGGTGATTATTATTGTATTATTATATAATATTAATGTGTGTTAATATATTACTGTATAGGTATTACTATTACCACTATTCTGTACTGATAGACCATTGATAAGAAGCATATACATCATGATAAATCTTGACTAACACAAAAGTTAGATTTTTCCCTTCCTACTTTGATTATTACATTAAAGATTCTCTCAAGGAACACATGTAATTGAACAATGCTACAGAATGCAGGTATCAAGTTTGGCCTCTGTCCAGGATTATGGAACAGACAAAAGGTAGGTTGATTGGGAATGGTAGCCAAGTGTTTCCTTAGTCTGGGATTCCAGCTTTGGAACTACTTGGCATGGAAATTCTCCCTTCCCAAACCAGAAAATGGGCTTTGCAACCCCTAAGAGGGTAGACTGTTGGTGAAAATGTCCAGACATTCTTGATGTAAGATAAATCATGTGAGTAGCACATGGTAGGGTGATGGATAGGTATATGTTCTGGCTAGAGAAAGGTCAGATTCTTTTGAGGAATTTTTCCACTAGTTCTTAACTACCTGTTCTGAACTAGGCGTGTCCTATCCACATTCCCAGGTAAAATAAATACTTAATTAAATTATGCGTTAGGTTTAGTATCACAGTGAAAACTCCAGAAAAGGTTTTTTTAATGTCTACTAGTGAGTAATGGAGATTTTTACACTCTTCTAGATCTAATACTTCATAGATTTCTTTCTCTTCTGCAACACACGCTGCTTTATCTACTGAAAGGCCATGCTATTTTGTTTTAAAAACACTAATGTTTTCTTTCTTTCTTCTTCTTTTTTTTTCTTTTTTTGGAAAAAAATAAATGTCTTGACTGAACACGCTTTGATGCACAGGTATCCTGTTACTTATGCAGAAGTCATCTTACTGGGTGTACTTTCTATCTCAAGCCTCTAATACTATTCTCATCTAGGTCGATGATCTGCCTCTAATGACAAGCATGGAGTTAAGGTGGGACTATTTATTGTCCACAGCATTTTGATGGTCTGTTCTACACATTTATGTAGATTTAGTTGTTCATGTTGAACACTGCTGATGAAGTAGTTTTTCTCTTCATATTTTTTGTCTTTCAGATTAAAAAATTATATTTATCCTAAAAAAAAAAAAACAGTAAGTTGACCATTTCTACCGGTAAATGTTAGCCATATTTATGCCTTATCTTAGAAACTGGAAACAAAGTAGCAACATGAACATCATGTATTTGACTTATCTATGTGCTTTCTGGGGCATTCCTATGACTCAGGTTCTAATTTGTCCCTTATATAAATTTAAATGTAACATACAGCAAAAGTATTTCCTATTATCTCTGTTTAAGAAAAAATGTTTAGTTAGGCATTTTCTTAAGAGAACACATAGTTGTTATTCTTTGCATCCACATAGTAGACCAAAATAAAGAAAATACTGAAATAATTAATAAATTAAGTGATTATTAGAATTTTTGTGTGAATTATAATTCCTTTAAAGAATCTTAATTTCTCTATCATATTTCTTCTTTATATGAACTGCAGAGAATAATAAATTCAGATGATAATGCCACTATGAAGTTATAACTTGCAGGTAATTTTAGTGAAGAGGCACTAAGAATTAGCTTTTTATAGATGCTAATAAATTATGAGGGGTATAAAATGGCAGGTTTTCCCTTGTGGTACTTAGGCCTTACTTTGAAGTAATATTACCACTAGTTAAAATTCTGAGTTTTTGAAGAATAATAACTCTACCCTCAAAAATAGTATGTATATTGTGGGATAACTAGGATAAGTTTTTATACATTTTATCTTTTTTTGACAATTTGCCTAAAATTGTAATAATTTATTTAAAAACAGATGATGGAGAAAGCAGGTATATTTGATGTTATATTTTAGAAAAATAGAAGCACTTGAGTGAGTCGTGTTCAAATCATAATTCAGTTTACATAATAATTGAAATCCAAGCAATTCTGTGAGGTGTCCCTATCATTTCTTACTCATCCTTCATCACACATTAGGTAGAAATTAATCAAGTTCCATGTCTGATATGGCCTACATGAATAGTGTTTAAGTAACTGCTGAAACAGATTTGTAACCTACTAATAGTAGATGAATACATGTGGTACCTACATAAACACTTTACCTACATAGATTCTTTAAATTTCCTTATGAGAAAAATTAAAAATCAAATTCCTGAGAAAAAATGACCATGATTGGAATTTTATAATAATGATCCTTATTGATTTAGATATCATGGTGGCCTCTAAATTATGTTATAAAACTTGACCAGTTACCTGATCAAAATGCTATTTTTAATATAGCATTATGCTAAATTAGTTTTGCTATCTATTAAGACACACCAGAGAGGAAAATATTATTTAATAACTTTAAAGAATCTAATTAAAAACTGAAAGACAAATGCCATATTATATTACAACACAGAATACATGATCATCATCTGATATTCAAAGTACGAGGCGTAAAATAACCATTCGCTGAGTTCACCTGTATTGACTTATATGAAAGATCTAAAAGTGGGTTAACTATACTCAATTCTTCAAATATGTTTTATACATATGTTATCTATTATCAAATTGTCCATAGTGTTATATGCTACAGATATGGATATGATAGAGATAGTGATATATGTCCACCCCGAGGCTATAATTTAAATTATGCCATACCATCCCCAAGCAGCTTCTAAATTACTGTTTCCATCCAACTTAATTTGTTCCTCAAACACTAAATAAGGTTGTTGGGGAAAATCGTGCCCTTTCAAACATCAGTAATAGTTGTTTGTCCTTTCTCTACAATTAGATATATGAGATTAAGAAGTTTATCTAATTGATCACCTCAGGGAAGATGCAGTTACAATCCATATTTTTTCCAGGAGGTTTTCCTTACTTTAACACTAAACAGTTCAATTATTATTATTATTTAGATCTTTTGCTTTTTGTGTGAGGCTTTATTCTTTATCCTTTACTTTGACTATTCAAAAGAAAATTTGACTCATTTCCATTTTAGACAAAGACTCACTTATTTTTATTCAAAATCCAAGATGCTTCATTTTAAGAAGCTCTATAAATTTCCCCATGTCATTTTCAAAATTTTTTAAAAATTTGCCTATATGTTTTTACCCTGAGTGAAATATTTAATATTAAGTATATTTTAATCTCTTCTCTTTGTAATTTGAAGAATCACATAATTCCTTTAAATGTAATTTCAATTTGATTTCATTTATAAATGTTTTTGTTATTTGCCCAAATTTTACAAAGTTCAAAGGTGTATTTTCAAAAAAACTAGTTTTTAATTGCTATATTCATAAAAATATTTTTAAGTTAACTCTTTTAATTTAAGCCTGTTTCAGATAATCTAAAGACTATATATGTTTGCACATGTTATGTAGATGTATAGCTCTCTTTTTCCTTGGTAATCACTGTATTGTTTTTTAATGTTATTACTTAGGATTGAATTTCATCTGTTAATAATAGAAAACCTTTCTCAATGACTTGCACAAAGAGTTGATCATGCATCTCATGCAATCACAAATTCAGAGTTTTAGAGTCCAGATTTATTATGACAAAAAAACAAGCCATTTACATAGCACTTTTGTGTACCAGGCATTATTCAAAGTTCTTTGCATACTAATCCTCAGCACCAAACAAATGTAAACTATCATTATCTTCATTTTATTGATGGGAACACACAGATAAAGAGAATGTTAGTATTTTGCTTAAGTCACATAAGTAGTAAGTACTGGAGCTTGGATTTGAGCTTAGGTATCCCTGCGCTAGAATATATGCTCTTAACAGCTACAGTGTATCTATACTTTAACAATGTTATCAAGGCTGCAGGTCACCATCATCCTTGGGCAGTAAGTCACCTTTCCCACATGACCTTTTTTTTTTTTTTTGTAGTGATGAGACCACCATGCAAGACACTATACCAAAGCATAAGGCCCATGTTCTAGGTGAGAATAAAGAGCAGAGATGCTCCATAGTTGTGACAACCAAACCTTTATTCAAGGGGCTCTGGATCTCCATCTATGAATGGTACTAGGTCTGTTATCATGATTCAGTTAGACTTCTGTTCACCAGGCGTGGACATATTTCAGTTTTATAATCAAGTATGAATTTGGTAGGCTAATGATTTCATTTGGCTGAGCAACCACAAGATAAATTAGCCACCATGAGGGTTTCCTCCGTGTTGCCCCATTCTGATTACCCCTCTGATCTTGTTTTCTTTGTTTTTTTTTTTTTACCTTTATATATATATATATATATATATATATATATATATATATATATTTTATTTTTATAAACATATATTTTTATCCCCAGGGGTACAGGTCTGTGAATCACCAGGTTTACACACTTCACAGCACTCACCAAAGCACATACCCTCCCCAATGTGCATAATCCCACCCCCTTCTCCCAAACCCCCTCCCCCCAGCAACCCTCAGTTTGTTTTGTGAGATTAAGAGTCACTTATGGTTTGTCTCCCTCCCAATCCCATCTTGTTTCATTGATTCTTCTCCTACCCACTTAAGCCCCCATGTTGCATCACCACTTCCTCATATCAGGGAGATCATATGATAGTTGTCTTTCTCTGCTTGACTTATTTCACTAAGCATGATACGCTCTAGTTCCATCCATGTTGTCACATCAGTAATTTTTAAATAGCATTTCAAGTGACTTTCATGTGCATCTAACTTTATTGAGGGTGAGACACCATAGTATTCATTGTACTTAATTGACATGGTCAATAACCACATCTATTTCCACATCTATCTCTTATCCAAAGCTATCTATTTAGTGCAGATTAAGTATTAACTACTCTTTTAGGTTGTTAGGAAATATCACTGAACAACAACAACAAACTTGCACAGGCAATCCAGTATTTGTAAATGAACTTCATTGAGAAATTCAGCCCATTTAAATATGTTTTTACTTTCTTAGCTTAACATCTGTTATAAATGCAGGCTCCTCAAGTTCATGTTGTAGGGAATGAAATTCTAGGATGCAATGGAAACATATTCTAGTTTTATATCTGGAAACTTTCAGTTATGTGGGGAGGAGGTGAAAATTGACTCAGTCAAGACACTACTGTATTTTAAATGCCAGAACCAATAAAATCGGAGTTTTAGTTTGGTGCTTCTTTTCTGTTGGCATCGCTGCATGTAATGCTCTTTAAACATGTTTGTAGACATTTTTTTTTTTTTTTTTTTTTTACTTTCTTTACCTTTGTATAAGAATTTAGGGTTTTGAGGGTATTTATTGTTGTAGTGGTTTATATGTTTTGCTCTATTTTTCACTGTCCAGTGCAGTCAGAAACAATGAGCTTACCTCCAAATCCTGATGACTTCATGTTATTCACTTTGTTCTATGTCAGAAGTCCCTTTGGGGAGGGGGCACCTGGGTGGCTTAGTCATTAAACATCTGCCTTCAGCTCAAGTCATGATCCCAGTGTCCTGGGATCCAGCCCTATGTTGGGCTCCCTGCTCAGAGGGGAGCCTGCTTCTCCATCTCTAGCAGCCCCCCACCATGCTTCTGTTCTCTTTCGTTATCTCTGTCATAAACAAAATCTTTAAAAAAAAAAAAAAAGGCTCCTTTGTTTCTTGAAGACTTAGGCACTACTTTCTTGATCACACAAGAAAATTTAACCATCTCCATTATCATATATGTCATGAGTTAGGAAGAGTCCTATCTATTATTAATTTAAGATTTCATAACCCTCATCCTTAAGTAGGCCACATAACCAGTTTTAGAATCTTTTAGTTTCTGTGAAGTTTTTTTGATTGACAGCCTATTCTAGGAAAAAAGAAAAAAAGAATCTGTCTTGATTAGCATTTTTTGTTATATGCAAAAGAACAGACCCTAGCTGATTAAGCAAGTTATATATAATAGTGAGAAAGATAAGAGGTATGTTTAGAGCTAGAGATCCAGGCTCGGGACTAAGTTGTCAGGAAAAAAAAAAAAAAAAAAAGTCTATAAATGTAATTTTATAGAATTGCCCTCCTTATGCTACAGTTGTCCTGTTGTTAGGACTTCAATTTGTTGTGAGGACTTGGATTTACTGCTTCTACTAACAAAAACTTCTCTTCTGTGCCGAAAACTCAACTTTGTGTCTATTATTATCCTCAATTTTGGACATCCTCTGTCACAAACACCAACAAAATGGAATCTACAAGGAATTTCCTTCATAAGTTGCATTCTTCTGAGTTTAAGACTCTGACCAAGTGATTGTGATTGAAGTTGCCGAGCTTACATGACTGTAAATTAGCTGCAGTTGCAGCTAGAAAGATCTCCAGTACTGTGTGGCTTCCCTTTTGGGGAACAGGGATTTGTAAGCATGGAAATTTCACAAACATAGCAAGGATATTCAAAGGATACATAAAGGTCCCTCTGTCACCTTCAGACTTGGACTGGTGATAACTTTCCTGCATCCTCTAGAGAACCGGAGCATTGCTTAGCCTGCACTCAGCTGCCCACCTGTGCTCTCTTAGCAAGAATCCCCCAACCTGGGCGCCTGGGTGGCTCAGTGGGTTAAGCCACTGCCTTCGGCTCAGGTCATGATCTCAGGGTCCTGGGATCGAGTCCCACATCGGGCTCTCTGCTCAGCGGGGAGCCTGCTTCCTCCTCTCCTGCCTGCCTCTCTGCCTACTGTGATCTCTGTCAAATAAATAAATAAAATCTTTAAAAAAAAAAAAAAGAATCCCCCAACCTGCATGCTCAGAAGGACTCTTGCCCCACTGGCACCTGGACTCTCCCTACATCTACATTACTGGTTGCTGAGGGCCTGAGCCCCAACCTGTAGGTTGAGTGTGGCCTACTGCTTGCTGCCAGCACCAAAACTCCAGCCTGACCAAATCAAGCAACTTTTCTCCTGTTTGTGTGTCAAACCAGATCTTCTCTAACAAGACCTGAACCTCTTCCAAGTTTGTCCTTCCTTGGGTACTCTCCCTCAGGGCCAAGGTACAATTCAGAGTTTCCTTATATCTTATGGTTACTTTTATTATAGTTAATAATTCTTTATGTTACACTTTTCCTGTTTAACTTGTGTGATTTCTTTCTCCTGATTGTGTGCATATTTCTACACTGTGCAGTTTAGATGTCTTCCTTACTTTGTCCTTCATTCCTCCTTATTTCCTTCCTGCCACCTCCCCATTTTTTAAAAAAACTTTGATCTGGAGCACTCCAGGAGGATTGGATTAAAGTCATAAATAAGCAATTCACACCAAAAATACATTTGATTAATTTATTTATTTTAGAAAATCAAGCTTCACAGTATTCAAAAAAATGCAAATTACAAAACAAATTCCTATTTAATCTACATCCGTGCTAATACAGTCAATACTAGCCACATGTAACTATTTAAATTAAAATTAATTATTGTTAAATAAAATTAAAAAATTCTATTTCTTTGTCACACTAACCACATTTCAAATATTCAGTATCCACATGTGGTCACATATTGGACAGAGAAGATGTAGAATGTTTTCATCTTTGTAGAAACTTCTGTAGGAAATACTGGTTTATAGTTGGCAAATCATTTTTAAAAAGTGTTAGAGGACATTTTATTATTTTGCTTATAATAAAAATGTTTACATTTTAATACAATTTGTCCACTTTCAGAAGTTAATGATGAAGAAATACTTTGAATTATGCACCAAAATATATGTTTTCAAATATTTATCACTTTGCACTATATGCATATATGATTTTAAAAAACGGAATCTGTATGGATGGCAGCTTTAATAAATTTTGATCAGAGTAGTCTTATATGAAGCTACAAAATTAACTTAATGACATTTGATTGTAATGGAATATATTTATGGCATATACAAATGAAAAATATATGTCATAAAATGGTATGTCCATAATACTATATGTACAAATTAGAGTATATGTTATAAAACAGTATGTAGTACATGATAACACTTTTAAGTACTTATATATCCTTAGATGATAGACCAGAAAAAATGCATTAAATATGTGTAATGATTTTCCCTCTGTGGTTGGATTAAGGGTGATTATCATATAAAATGTATAATACATATAACTGCACATTTAAAGATTTTTCCAAATAAACATTTAGTACTTCTGAATAAAACTGATTATAATTTTCAAATCTGGTTACTATATTCTCATAGAATGGACTTTTAGAAATATAAGCTATAATACCCGAAATATAAGCTATAAATGTTTGTTTCCTGTTAATAGAAATGCTCATGAAATTTTTTGTTTGCATTTGTTGCTGAAATTCTAACTTCATGAGTAAACCTACTCTGAAACAGTAGATGTCACTAAGTATAGATAGTAAGTCCTCTGAGTAAAAGAGTAACATTATAAATGACATAAAATCTACTGAAAAGAAGCTTGTTACAGTTTATAAACTCACAAATCACAACTAAAACATACTGCCTTTTGGACTATTGCAGTGTTTTTAAGGGGTTGCTTAATCTTGGATTAATAGTTGTTCCTTTTTCTTAAAAGATGTTAGTTTATCTTTCTGGATTGAATTCTCTTTCAATACATACTTTCAAAAATCTCTGTGTCTCTGGAGAAGGCCTGGCCTGACCTCTGCTTTCATTTAAGCTAGCTGTGTCTCCTCACATACACTCAATTAAACTCTTTGTCCCCTTTCTCCTTTCCTTTATTGTCATCAATAACACTAGAAACTCCCATCTTCATTTTCTCAGGTAATTGAACAGGTGAATTATTTTGACATTAATTTGGATTTTTTTTTTTTTTAATGAACCTTCCCTTCCACGCAACTTCTAACTTTAATGGCTTTCTCTCTTTCCTGCAATTAAATTGGACATGATTTCTTAGAATCTCGAAAATCAAAGATTAGAAAAGCCTCATTGCTTCCCATGAGGTCAGGGAAGCTTAGTACACTTTTGCTAGTAAATTCCAGCTTGTCTTCTTTTATACCTTTTTAAGAATGTGGAATTAATGAATGAAAGGATATATTTGAAATTTTTCTTCTTTGCACATTTACTTCTTCCAAGAGCGATCTGTGGTAGAAATAACATATAACAGAGAAATTCAAAGGGGCCATGTGAGACATGTAATTTTATATTTTATAATAGTTATAGAATGAATAATTTTGTGTAATTTATTTAATAATTATGAGATATTATTATCATATGATAAATATTCTTTTTTTTAATTAATTTTTTTATTTTTTATAAACATATATTTTTATCCCCAGGGGTACAGGTCTGTGAATCACTACGTTTACACACTTCACAGCACTCACCAAAGCACATACCCTCCCCAATGTCCATAATCCCACCCCCTTCTCCCAAACCCCCTCCCCCCAGTAACCCTCAGTTTGTTTTGTGAGATTAAGAGTCACTTATGGTTTGTCTCCCTCCCAATCCCATCTTGTTTCATTGATTCTTCTCCTACCCACTTAAGCCCCCATGTTGCATCACCACTTCCTCGTATCAGGGAGATCATATGATAGTTGTCTTTCTCTGCTTGACTTATTTTGCTAAGCATGATACACTCTAGTTCCATCCATATTGTCGCAAATGGCAAGATTTCATTTCTTTTGATGGCTGCATAGTATTCCATTGTGTATATATACCACATCTTCTAGATTATTTGTTCTTTGGGTGTTGAGTTTGCTAAGTTCTTTATAGATTCTGGACACTAGTCCTTTATCTGATATGTCGTTTGCAAATATCTTCTCCCATTCTGTCAGTTGTCTTTTGATTTTGTTAACTGTTTCCTTTGCTGTGCAAAAGCTTTTGATCTTGATGAAATCCCAGTAGTTCATTTTTTCCCTTGCTTCCCTTGCCTTTTGTGTTGTTCCTAGGAAGATGTTGCTGCGGCAGAGGTCGAAGAGGTTGCTGCCCGTGTTCTCCTCAAGGATTTTGATGGATTCCTTTCGTACATTGAGGTCCTTCATCCATTTTGAGTCTATTTTTGTGTGTGGTGTAAGGAAATGGTCCAATTTCATTTTTCTGCATGTGGCTGTCCAATTTTCCCAGCACCATTTATTGAAAAGGCTGTCTTTTTTCCATTGGACATTCTTTCCTGCTTTGTCGAAGATTAGTTGACCATAGATTTGAGGGTCTATTTCTGGGCTCTCTATTCTGTTCCATTGATCTATGTGTCTGTTTTTGTGCCAGTACCATGCTGTCTTGATGATGACAGCTTTGTAATAGAGCTTGAAGTCCGGAATTGTGATGCCACCAACGTTTTTTTTTTTCTTCAAATGCTACTTGTTTTAAAACAGGAAAACACAGCAAGGGTAAAATTGTTCATAATTACTACATGACTTTTATTAAAGTTTTTTTTATGTAGAGGAAAAGGTTGTTAAAAATGATTTTCTCAGGTTGTCTTATATACTAGGTAAGCACTGAGGCACAATTTATCTAGGAGTTGGATGTTAAGTAATGCATATAAAGTTGTGTGACTGCTGTACTGGATGCATGTCAGGTTAGTAGGAAATGAGGTTGTTAAAGTAGGTGGAGGTTATAAATTGGTATTGTGTCCAGACCATAACTTTGCAAGTCTTCTCACTGACTGACAGATTACTTCATTTATTTATTCATGCCTTCAATAGTTATTTATTAAATCTGGGTTATATCCTAGGTATTTCCCTCAGCACTGAGAATACAGATATGAGCAAGAAAAACTCAGTCTATCTTCACAGTTCATGTAGTTTAATTTCCAAAATCACACAAAAGAGAAGTAGAAAACCACATAGTTGAAAACCACTAACTACATAGATATCCAATTCCAATGTTGCTAATAAAAGCACTGAGGTCATTGTACTAGATTTTTAATAATATTTGTTCACATATATTCTAAGTAGGACATGAAAGGGTACAATGTTGATTAACATATAAATTATTTTTGCCCATATTTTAAAATAGCTGATTTTTATATCTCCAGGCGAAATTGCTAGTCTTACAATTGTAACATAAAGTACGACTGAGGTCATCTAAATTACATTTGCTAATTATTTATTTAATTTTGGATTTTTTTTTTTTAAGATTTTATTTATTCATTGGACAGGGAGATACACAACAAGAGAGGGAGCACAAGCAGGGAGAGTGGGAGAGGAAGGGAGCCTGCTGTGGGGCTCCATCCCAGAACCCTGGGATCATGACCTGAGCTGAAGGCAGACACTTAACGACTGAGCCACCCAGGTGCCCTTAATTTTGGATTCTTGTCTGAGCTTTCAAGTCTGAGCACAGGTTCTCCTTTGCTTTTAAAGAATTCTGAAAAGTTTATGTAAATATTTATACAGTTGTCAATAATACTGATGTTATTCATGTCAGAATAAAATATATCACTTCAATAATTTCTAATAATTCCTGAATATTTATTATAATTATTTCCAGGACTATTGAGGCTTACTCACCTGCACAAAGCCTTCAAGGGGCTAAAATGGAAAATTTTTCCTTTCCTTTCCTCTCTTGCTAGAAATCCTGTTACTATCACCCAATAAATTGTTTTTTAACTCTATTTCATGACTTATATGTTGCTATAAAGTCTTCCAGGGCATTCTTTCCCTTACTCTCATCGAAAACTTTATTTTTTTCATGGCAAAGCAAAAGCACTTGACTGAACCTTATCACTCTTCCTATGAAATCGTCTTCCAAATTACCTATATCTGTATGAATATATGTATTTCTATCTGTTACCATGTACATCATGGTCTGGATCCTTAAAATGTCCAGTCCCTCCATAAGCAAGAGATGACAAGTCAAATAAAAATGCCTGACAAAATGAGGTATTTTCTTCTAAAATATTCATCTAAGAGTATGTGTTCTTGGCAAGCAGCTCATGTATTACTATTTTTGTCTGACTCATTTTTTATTTTTTTTTTTTTAATTTTTTATTTTTTATAAACATATATTTTTATCCCCAGGGGTACAGGTCTGTGAATCACCAGGTTTACACACTTCACAGCACTCACCAAATCACATGCCCTCCCCAATGTCCATAATCCCAACCCCTTCTCCCAAACCCCCTCCCCTCGGCAACCCTCAGTTTGTTTTGTGAGATTAAGAGTCACTTATGGTTTCTCTCCCTCCCAATCCCATCTTGTTTCATTTATTCTTCTTCTACCCACTTAAGCCTCCATGTTGCATCACCACTTCCTCATATCAGGGAGATCATATGATAGTTGTCTTTCTCTGCTTGACTTATTTCGCTAAGCATGATACGCTCTAGTTCCATCCATGTTGTTGCAAATGGCAAGATTTCATTTCTTTTGATGGCTGCATAGTACTCCATTGTGTATATATACCACATCTTCTTGATCCATTCATCTGTTGATGGACATCTAGGTTCTTTCCATAGTTTGGCTATTGGGGACATTGCTGCTATAAACATTCGGGTGCATGTGTCCCTTTGGATCACTACATTTGTATCTTTAGGGTAAATACCCAATAGTGCAATTGCTGGATCATAGGGCAGTTCTATTTTCAACATTTTGAGGAACCTCCATGCTGTTTTCCAGAGTGGCTGCACCAGCTTGCATTCCCACCAACAGTGTAGGAGGGTTCCCCTTTCTCCGCATCCTCGCCAGCATCTGTCATTTCCTGACTTGTTGATTTTAGCCATTCTGACTGGTGTGAGGTGATATCTCATTGTGGTTTTGATTTGTATTTCCTTGATGCCAAGTGATATGGAGCACTTTTTCATGTGTCTGTTCGCCATCTGGATGTCTTCTTTGCAGAAATGTCTGTTCATGTCTTCTGCCCATTTCTTGATTGGATTATTTGTTCTTTGGGTGTTGAGTTTGCTAAGTTCTTTATAGATTCTGGACACTAGTCCTTTATCTGATATGTCGTTTGCAAATATCTTCTCCCATTCTGTCAGTTGTCTTTTGATTTTGTTAACTGTTTCCTTTGCTGTGCAAAAGCTTTTGATCTTGATGAAATCCCAGTAGTTCATTTTTTCCCTTGCTTCCCTTGCCTTTTGTGTTGTTCCTAGGAAGATGTTGCTGCGGCAGAGGTCGAAGAGGTTGCTGCCCGTGTTCTCCTCAAGGATTTTGATGGATTCCTTTCGTACATTGAGGTCCTTCATCCATTTTGAGTCTATTTTTGTGTGTGGTGTAAGGAAATGGTCCAATTTCATTTTTCTGCATGTGGCTGTCCAATTTTCCCAGCACCATTTATTGAAAAGGCTGTCTTTTTTCCATTGGACATTCTTTCCTGCTTTGTCGAAGATTAGTTGACCATAGATTTGAGGGTCTATTTCTGGGCTCTCTATTCTGTTCCATTGATCTATGTGTCTGTTTTTGTGCCAGTACCATGCTGTCTTGATGATGACAGCTTTGTAATAGAGCTTGAAGTCCGGAATTGTGATGCCACCAACGTTTTTTTTTTTCTTCAAATGCTACTTGTTTTAAAACAGGAAAACACAGCAAGGGTAAAATTGTTCATAATTACTACATGACTTTTATTAAAGTTTTTTTTATGTAGAGGAAAAGGTTGTTAAAAATGATTTTCTCAGGTTGTCTTATATACTAGGTAAGCACTGAGGCACAATTTATCTAGGAGTTGGATGTTAAGTAATGCATATAAAGTTGTGTGACTGCTGTACTGGATGCATGTCAGGTTAGTAGGAAATGAGGTTGTTAAAGTAGGTGGAGGTTATAAATTGGTATTGTGTCCAGACCATAACTTTGCAAGTCTTCTCACTGACTGACAGATTACTTCATTTATTTATTCATGCCTTCAATAGTTATTTATTAAATCTGGGTTATATCCTAGGTATTTCCCTCAGCACTGAGAATACAGATATGAGCAAGAAAAACTCAGTCTATCTTCACAGTTCATGTAGTTTAATTTCCAAAATCACACAAAAGAGAAGTAGAAAACCACATAGTTGAAAACCACTAACTACATAGATATCCAATTCCAATGTTGCTAATAAAAGCACTGAGGTCATTGTACTAGATTTTTAATAATATTTGTTCACATATATTCTAAGTAGGACATGAAAGGGTACAATGTTGATTAACATATAAATTATTTTTGCCCATATTTTAAAATAGCTGATTTTTATATCTCCAGGCGAAATTGCTAGTCTTACAATTGTAACATAAAGTACGACTGAGGTCATCTAAATTACATTTGCTAATTATTTATTTAATTTTGGATTTTTTTTTTTTAAGATTTTATTTATTCATTGGACAGGGAGATACACAACAAGAGAGGGAGCACAAGCAGGGAGAGTGGGAGAGGAAGGGAGCCTGCTGTGGGGCTCCATCCCAGAACCCTGGGATCATGACCTGAGCTGAAGGCAGACACTTAACGACTGAGCCACCCAGGTGCCCTTAATTTTGGATTCTTGTCTGAGCTTTCAAGTCTGAGCACAGGTTCTCCTTTGCTTTTAAAGAATTCTGAAAAGTTTATGTAAATATTTATACAGTTGTCAATAATACTGATGTTATTCATGTCAGAATAAAATATATCACTTCAATAATTTCTAATAATTCCTGAATATTTATTATAATTATTTCCAGGACTATTGAGGCTTACTCACCTGCACAAAGCCTTCAAGGGGCTAAAATGGAAAATTTTTCCTTTCCTTTCCTCTCTTGCTAGAAATCCTGTTACTATCACCCAATAAATTGTTTTTTAACTCTATTTCATGACTTATATGTTGCTATAAAGTCTTCCAGGGCATTCTTTCCCTTACTCTCATCGAAAACTTTATTTTTTTCATGGCAAAGCAAAAGCACTTGACTGAACCTTATCACTCTTCCTATGAAATCGTCTTCCAAATTACCTATATCTGTATGAATATATGTATTTCTATCTGTTACCATGTACATCATGGTCTGGATCCTTAAAATGTCCAGTCCCTCCATAAGCAAGAGATGACAAGTCAAATAAAAATGCCTGACAAAATGAGGTATTTTCTTCTAAAATATTCATCTAAGAGTATGTGTTCTTGGCAAGCAGCTCATGTATTACTATTTTTGTCTGACTCATTTTTTATTTTTTTTTTTTAATTTTTTATTTTTTATAAACATATATTTTTATCCCCAGGGGTACAGGTCTGTGAATCACCAGGTTTACACACTTCACAGCACTCACCAAATCACATACCCTCCCCAATGTCCATAATCCCACACCCTTCTCCCAAACCCCCTCCCCCCCGGCAACCCTCAGTTTGTTTTGTGAGATTAAGAGTCACTTATGGTTTGTCTCCCTCCCAATCCCATCTTGTTTCATTTATTCTTCTTCTACCCACTTAAGCCTCCATGTTGTATCACCACTTCCTCATATCAGGGAGATCATATGATAGTTGTCTTTCTCTGCTTGACTTATTTCGCTAAGCATGATACGCTCTAGTTCCATCCATGTTGTTGCAAATGGCAAGATTTCATTTCTTTTGATGGCTGCATAGTATTCCATTGTGTATATATACCACATCTTCTTGATCCATTCATCTGTTGATGGACATCTAGGTTCTTTCCATAGCGTGGCTATTGGGGACATTGCTGCTATAAACATTCGGGTGCATGTGTCCCTTTGGATCACTACATTTGTATCTTTAGGGTAAATACCCAATAGTGCAATTGCTGGATCATAGGGCAGTTCTATTTTCAACATTTTGAGGAACCTCCATGCTGTTTTCCAGAGTGGCTGCACCAGCTTGCATTCCCACCAACAGTGTAGGAGGGTTCCCCTTTCTCCGCATCCTCGCCAGCATCTGTCATTTCCTGACTTGTTGATTTTAGCCATTCTGACTGGTGTGAGGTGATATCTCATTGTGGTTTTGATTTGTATTTCCCTGATGCCGAGTGATATGGAGCACTTTTTCATGTGTCTGTTCGCCATCTGGATGTCTTCTTTGCAGAAATGTCTGTTCATGTCCTCTGCCCATTTCTTGATTGGATTATTTGTTCTTTGGGTGTTGAGTTTGCTAAGTTCTTTATAGATTCTGGACACTAGTCCTTTATCTGATATGTCGTTTGCAAATATCTTCTCCCATTCTGTCCGTTGTCTTTTGATTTTGTTAACTGTTTCCTTTGCTGTGCAAAAGCTTTTGATCTTGATGAAATCCCAGTAGTTCATTTTTTCCCTTGCTTCCCTTGCCTTTTGCGTTGTTCCTAGGAAGATGTTGCTGCGGCAGAGGTCGAAGAGGTTGCTGCCCGTGTTCTCCTCAAGGATTTTGATGGATTCCTTTCGTACATTGAGGTCCTTCATCCATTTTGAGTCTATTTTTGTGTGTGGTGTAAGGGAATGGTCCAATTTCATTTTTCTGCATGTGGCTGTCCAATTTTCCCAGCACCATTTATTGAAAAGGCTGTCTTTTTTCCATTGGACATTCTTTCCTGCTTTGTCGAAGATTAGTTGACCATAGATTTGAGGGTCTATTTCTGGGCTCTCTATTCTGTTCCATTGATCTATGTGTCTGTTTTTGTGCCAGTACCATGCTGTCTTGATGATGACAGCTTTGTAATAGAGCCTGAAGTCCGGAATTGTGATGCCACCAACGTTGGCTTTCTTTTTCAATATCCCTTTGGCTATTCGAGGTCTTTTCTGGTTCCATATAAATTTTAGCATTATTTGTTCCATTTCTTTGAAAAAGATGGATGGTACTTTGATAGGAATTGCATTAAATGTGTAGATTGCTTTAGGTAGCATAGACATTTTCACAATGACTCATTTTTAAAGGAAGGATTTGGTATATTTATTGGAGAAAAATAAGCTAATATCTTTCCTTGATTTTGAACTAAGTCTCTAAGTTTTAATCAAAGAGCAACTTGTTTGTTAAAAATGCAAAATGGACTCTGAAAAACAATCTGAGGGGTTTGAAGTGGTGGGGGAGTGGGAGGTCGGGGTACCAGGTGGTGGGTATTATAGAGGGCACGGATTGCATGGAGCACTGGGTGTGGTGAAAAAATAATGATACTGTTATGCTGAAAATAAATAAATGAAAAAAAATGCAAAATAAAAAATAAGCTAAAATTTAAAGACATAACCTTTCATTTGTAGGGAATTGCATCAAGTTAAGAATGCTTCACTGAACATTAGATTATTCAGTTGAAAAATGTTGGTTTTAGAAACTCATTTTAATGTTTATACTACTTAATTGGTAGTAGTGATATGAAGGACTGAACTTTGTTCTTTTACCACAAGTCATCTATTTTTACATAAGATTCATTAATGCCTAAGAGTAAGGAGTTTCTTGAAATCAGTTTATAATGTTCCATTTTCATTTGTAAACCAAAGGTTCTTCTTCCGAACATAGGCTGTTACCTTTAGGTATGCTCCTTTGGACATTTTACCTCATTAAAATACATCTCTTCAGAACACTGCATCTTGTGTGTGTATATTTGCTCATTTATACATATGCATATATACATACATATGATTCACATGGATTTTTATAAAATCACCCCAAACAATTAACATGTGCTTTTGCTCAAGGTTTGGAACTTAAAAGTTAAGCCAAACAGAGATCCAAACTGAGTATCATCAACACTGGCCAAGAATTTGATAAACCACTTATGCCTAAATATGATATATCTCAATTTTCACCCTTGAAACTTCACTTTCTAATAGACAAATATGAAGTGTCCCCAAACCATTAAATCTAATTTAACAAACAACAGTGGGTAGCCACTGGAAGACTCCAAATTTGCTATATTTCTGAAAAACCAATTCCCTACTTATGTGCATTATGGTTAATTCTTTTGTTTCTTAATATAATCATCTAATAAGCAGTAAGGGAGGTATAACTATGAAAACTTGAAGAAATAATGGATTTGGTTTATGCTTATATGCATTTGAACTTGTAAGATTGAATGGTGCGAGGCCAAGAGCTTTATGATTAGAAGTATTTTTTAAAAAGAGCATTACTTCAAAATTTATTTATCTTAAAATGTGGCAAAACTGATAAATACATAAAACCAACTGGCATACTGCGATTATTTTAAAATAACCACCATGATGATTAATATCAAATGAATACATATTTATTAGAATATATGTGTGTATTCTCTGTAAAATGTGTTGCAGGGATATACTGGACATTCGTTGTTTCACTGATAAAATAGAATATTTTTTTACAATGGATTTGATTTTTAAAAGCTAGACTTGAACTTAGAAGTGAAGTAATCAATGTTATTAACTTAATATATAACCTGAATATATTTTATATAACATAATATATGACTTTTAGTCAAAATGTCTGGGCTGTGATTTTCATGTTTTCTCATCAGTTAATTTAATTCTATAAAAGTAATATCTTAAGTAGTAGATTTCTACCTTGTGTTATTATAATAACCCATCAGAAAAGACTTTGGAATGCTGCCCTGACTTCGCATCAGGTGAAAAACATGGATGCCTTAGTGAAGTCTATACAGAATAAAGACAAAAGGACTGTGTGTTTTGTAGCCTGCTTGCAGTCTGATACTTTGTTGTAGGAATAATGAGTTTGTTACTATTTTCTGGTAGAATAACAAGATTAGAAATTGTAAGAACCATCCTACTGAGTCAAAGACCCTCTTAGAGATGCTAAATGGAGTTTTTTGTAGTAAGTCAGAACAAACACCTGTGGAAAAAAGGGAAAAATAAAAATAAATAATAATAATAAATTATATATAACATAATACAAAGTATGTATTATGTGTGTATGTGTGTGTGTGTGTGTGTGTGTGTGTGTGTGTATATATATATATATATATATATATATATATATATGACAACATCTAGTTCTGTTGTATAATTTTGGAATCAGCCAAAGAACTGATGTTGAACTGAGGTAGTACTTCTAATCCAAGTACTTCTTTTCCAAGCCTTGCAACTAGATAAAATAAATCTACCATATTTGATTACCGAAAGATATTTTAATCACTTTCGTGGGAACTGCTCCCTTGCTTTGAAATATTTTTTTGTGCAAGTGTATAATACCACACAGCACATTAATTTTAAGTATTTATACATTTTCATGGAAGATGCTCAAATCTGGGTTGACCACTGAAAATCTGTTTATATTTTTTAAATCTCTTTTGCTTTATTTTTATTATATTAAATGGAGTAAGATAAGATGGATAGACTTGTAGTTAAAAAGATAGATATGTACTATTGATACAAATATGATTAGATTATACAATTTCACATATAGACTATATGTGATGATAAATCAGGTTTTAGTTTTCTTGAATGGAATTATATATATTCATATATGTTTTATATATGTTTTTTTTTAATCTTTTTTTTTAAGATTTTATTTATTTATCAGAGAGAGAGGGGGAGAGAGCGAGCACAGGCAGACAGAATGGCAGGCAGAGGCAGAGGGAGAAGCAGGCTCCCTGCTGAGCAAGGAGCCCAACGTGGGACTCGATCCTAGGACGCTGGGATCATGACCTGAGCCGAAGGCAGCTGCTTAACCAACTGAGCCACCCAGGCGTCCCTTATATATGTTTTTTATGTTTTATATATATAACATATTATATATACATATTATTTGTTTTGTTTTATATATTCTTAACATGAAGAAATTCCTAGCTATTAAAGCATTGTATATAGTTATAGGAATTGTATAAATCAAAATAGATTAACACTAAGTGGAGATACCAAGGTGTAAACTCACTAACACTGTGACAAGTCTCTAATCTCCAGTAATATGTAAGTACATTTGGAAGGGTATAGTCATGTCTGGCAATATGGCTATCATTTAAAATTTGCTGTTAAATAAAATCACATACTCCAACTATTAGAAATTAATAATTTGCACATATTTTTGAACTATAACCTAAAAATTTTGGTTACTAAGAAGCAAAATATAGTAAAGTATAATTCTACTCTTTTGTTCAGATCATTTATTTCACGATTTTGCTCCTATGCCAGTTAACAATATAAATATTAGCCTGAAACATAAAAATAATGATAGCCATGGGAAAAGCAATTCTATTTTCTAGGTAAAGAAATTTTAGTTACATGATAAGTACATAGCATTTTTGAGAGGTATGAAGACATGGCCTAGAGCTGTTAATTATGTCACATCAGAAAGCAATGATTCTATCACAAACAATGATTATTGTTTTTATTCTTTATATGGGATCCTGAGGACAAATGACTCAAAATGTGAGACCTGTCAACTACATTGATTTAACAAGGACAATACCACTAAAAGACTTACATTCATGCTGCTCCTTCAAATATGAGTCTCTAGAGTAACACACAGGGCTACATTGATAAATATTTCAAATAGCTTTTATCTAGTAGTTCTGAGAGTTTCTTATTGACAATATCAAGGGCTTTAGGGAGGTGTTCTGCATAATAAATGTGGAAATACGGTTATAGAAAGGTCTTTGAAGGATAATGTCTTTTAATTTAATAGATGGGTGATAGGAAAGGTAGTGAGCAGTTTTCTGGGGAATCTAACTCCAGCTAATGAAAGAATGCCAACTCTATGACTCAGAATGTTACATTGTAAGTTATTCAGAATATTCTGAGAAGTGATCCAAACATAGAAACACCTGAAACTTAATATTGAATCCATTTACATAAATCACATTCAAGGAGTCTTCTAATCTTAACACATATACACAGTAATATGCCAAGGCCTTGGAGAGGAGGTCGATCACTAGTATTTGATTAAAGGAATATAATTTTATGTAGTTGGATGATCATCTTAATAGAACTTGATATATTGGCTGTGAAGGGAGTTAGGAAAGTGAAAGGAAACATAACAGAAATAAATAAACATAAAGCCAGTATTAACTACATATTGTATAAACCTGGTAGGTGTCTTACATACTGAAAAATATTTCCTCTCCTGACCAATAACCACCTGTATTTGAGCAGCCAACTCTCAATTCAAACTAGCTTGTGGAGCAAACTAGCTTTGAAGAAGCTCAATCTTTGGAAATTAATGAAGATCAAAGTGTTAATCATCTATTGAAGATGAGTGAGAAGATTCCAGGCAACCACCTAAATTTGCAAATAGAAATGTTGCCTTACTTGGTAAAGTCACATTCTGTGCTTTCCTTTGAGGTGATTTACCAGAAACAGGTGAAAAGTTTTCTGAGAGACAGTATTTTTAGGCAATTCAGTGGCTAATAGAAACACTGAAGCATTTCAAATAGACTTAGTTCTAGCTGGCTTTTTTAAATATAAAGATGTTATCTTTTTTTTTCAGAGTTAAGCATTGAGAATCATTCTTGGTATGAAGGATAATTGATATTTATCAATCAATTAGTGTTATTAATGTAAGGTAATTATTATGCCCTTATGTAAGGTATTAATGTATTGTGAATTTCCAAAATTGGTTGTATAAGAAGCAACTTTATCTTATTATCTAACTATCAATCATCTATTATCTGAATATGTATCATCTACCTATTATCTATCTATCAATCATCTATCTATTATCTGTCTATCTACCTATCAACTATCTGATATTTGACTTTGTATGAAACATGGAACATAATATTTATAAATGATGCAATGAGCCCAAAAGAAGAAGATTAACTGAAGCAGTTAGTAGAGTCCTGCTAAATGGATCTGGGCAAGTTTTAACCCTCAGAATAGAAATTGGAGCTAAATATGAAGATCTAGGTTAAACTTGGACAGGCATGATATTTTGATGAGGAAAATTAGGTAAGATGATCAAATGGATGACATAAATATGGTGGGAAGGAATGTGTTCTCCTTCTAATAGAAAAAGACTATTAATCCTTTTCTTTTTCCAAATGCAATATTATAAAGAACAACAATAAATGAATATATCAAACACATAAAATAAATGAGTTCTGGTTAAAGCTGGAAGAAGAATTAGTTGTTGTACCATTTCAATCTTTCTCCATTTTCCACCATCCAACCCATCCTATAATGGACTCCTGTTGTAACAGTGTTTCCTTTAGTGGGAAGACAGTCCCACATGTAGAGAAATACATGGACTTTGGTGCTAGTAAAATAATTATCAGCCCTGACACTTTTGTGCTATGTGGGACAGACATGTATAACCTATCAGGGCATTTTTGTGTGGATAAAAAGATTATCAGTAGTGTGGAAAATGTTTCTGACACATGTATAATCATCAACATTTTTGGAGCACTGTTCCTAAAGTGCTATGGAATACTGATTAAATGGGCAGTGGGAATCTGACCACCCTGGTGGGTAGTCTGGTTCTTCCAGAACACCTGGGAGACATCCAGAAATCTTTTTCACGTCTATGTTCTTCATGTTTTCTCTATACACGTGTAGCTGATTACCTAGAAAAGTGGACTATATGTAAGTGTTGTACCAGATCTGCTATTATAATCCTTACTACCCTAGGTATAATTATTTTTCACATTTTATAGATTTTTAGTGAGGATTAAATGAATTTATACACATAAAGTGCTCGAGAAAGTGTCTTGCCTATTTCAGTGCTCCATGAATGTTAGTGTGATTTACATGCATTGTTTAATCTTCACAACAGATGAATTTGTTGGATATGATTATCATCACACTGTACATTAGATATAAAACACATGGTAGTTCTTAATAGAATGTCAAAGTCAGTTTTAACTTTCACCAGGTTTTCTATGAGAACTTTTCTTCAGTTCTATGAGAACTTTTTTTCAGGCTCATAAATCGCTATTTACTTAAGGACAGTCTGTCCTCCAAATTGCTTACCTGCAGTTTTGCTCTTTCTTGTTTCAGTTACCCCTGGTCAACTGCAATCTGGAAACAGATGATCCTCTTTCTAAGGAATCATCAGAAGGTTAGTAGTAGCCTAACACTGTGTCATGATTCCTACATCATTCACCTCATCATGTAGGCCTTTTATCATTTTACATCATTAGAAGAAAGGTGAATATGGTAAAACGAGATATTCTGAGAAACACGACATTCACATAACTTTTATTATAGTATATTGTCTTAATTTTTCTGTTTTATTATTAGTTATTATTATCTCTTACTATGCCTAATTTATAAATTAAACTTTATCATAAGTAGGTATGTATAGGAAACAATAGTATGTATAAGATTCACTACTGTCTGCAGTTTCAGGCATCTACTGGGGGTCTTAGAACATATCCCCCACATAAAGGGGACTAGCATAGCAACATTTAACTTAAAAAACGTTAAAGCAGGACTAGAAACTTATTCTCCTGACATAAACCAAGTTATGTCTGCAAGTAGTCAGGTCATTTGTATTGAGAAAAAGTTTGCTGAGATTTTAAAAGACAGTGGATTTCTTGTATGGACTAATTCCTTCCACCAAATACCAGTGGTTGTTTAGGGACATTCTGCTAATTATTCCAGGGCACCTCAGGTTTTGAAAATACACATTTGCTAATGTCTTAATGTTGACTCCTGTTAATATTAATCACACATGTTTTGTTGATCATATCAACAAAAGAGTTCCTCAAACTTTTGTGATATTCTACTCTCAACCATTTTCTAAAGTTCTTGGGGACTCAGGATACAGGTTTTGAACAAGCTCATTCTACCAAAGGGCATGACCTAGCCTATTCCATTCTAACATACATTGCTTTCAGGCGTTAAGTGCCATCAATCACGTGTTGAAGTTCTTGATAATTCAAAATGACTTTACAGTTTTAGGATTCTGAATGGTATTTATGTAGTAATGTAGTACTGTTAAAAGGATGGGTAACAGGCCTCTGTGCCCCACTTGGGTTCTACTTTGTTGTCTGGACCTCAAAACAATGCTGTTTGTACTCCCAAGGATACAATATTTTAGTGCAAACCATGTTCAGTTAATCTTTATAACTACCTCTTTCTCCCTAGGACTTGGACAGTTATGTCTGGGGGTGGATCACGGACCCATCACAGAGACAAATTCCAATGCTCTCAATTCACTCTCTGGAGGACATGGCCATTTAACTGTCTTCCACAAAAGTCGTGTGCAAATCAACTAGTTTCAGGAACTTCCCACCAGAGTATCAGACAGGGATAGCCATGTTTGAATCCAGCCCCACATAGGATTTTGACGAAAGCTGCATATTATTTCTCCTAATATATTGCTATTTGGGGTGTGGGAGGGCATAGTAAAAAAAAAAAAGTATCATTTTTAATGTTGGAAAAATAGTTTACTATTATGCATGAGACTCAATGCAGTAATGGGTAATCACACATAACCCAGACATGCTATAATAAGTTATATAGTAGTTTGAAGCTTTTAGGTCGGAGTCCTGTCTTTGAATCCTAGTTGACTGACAGTGGGGGAAGTTACTGAAACTTTCTGCATGTCAGTTTCTTTATCTTTAAAATGGGATTGGTAATAATAATAGCAAATCAGATAAGTTTTTCTAAGAAGAAAGTGAGCATAAAGTAAATATTCAATAAGTAATAGTTATAAAAAAGGTGATTAAAAATCACATTAGTTGCATCTTTACCAAATTTCTTTCCTTCAAACACTGGCATATATTTGAAAGCAGTTTGTAATTTTAACTTGCTCTTGTCCTTAAAGAGAGACAGTAAATGGTAAAATACACAAATAAAAACACCAATAAGTTATGGCACATGATTATATATAAATCCTTTGTGACTTATAAAAAAATGATGCAAATGTGTTAAGCCATAAAGATGTACATATTGAATAAATAACACCTTATAAAAGAACAAATATTTTATCATTTTATTTTATAGCAATAAAAAGATCTGTATGTGTAAACAAAGTGTGTACTTATATATGTCATATATATAATTATTTAGCAGTGGTAGTATCTGGTAAAAAGGTTTCTTTTTTTTAATTAATTTTTTAGCCTTTTTTACTGACAATGTTTTTCATTCTGTGTTATAGGTAGTCAGAAAAAATAAAGCTAATATTAAGAAATTATGTTTTATTATAAAAATATGTATGAGTACTTCTGAGCTATAAAAAGTTTCATATTAGCTTATTTTATTTTTTCAGAATGCACGTGAAGAAAGAAATCATCTTTATCATAATTAAGATTTCAGTCAAATAGGAACAAAGTTATTTAAATAGTAAATTTGCATTTTATATCAAATATGGTAATATAGAATGCACCTGTATGTTTAAGAGTCTCTTCAAAAGGATATGTTAGGTTTGTCTTAAAAAATATAAAGTGAAAATACAAGATCTCATAAACTTATTGGCAGCTTTATAGTGTAATTCACATTTGCAGTAACCTATTCTACTTTTAAGTATTGTGACCTCTTTCTTAATTATCTATTTCATATACACTATCAAGTGATTTATGCATTCCCTAAAAATATAAAAGTTGTGGTGAATTTCAACCTAAAACTAAATTTTCTTTATTACTAAATAGTTTTTTTTTTTTTTTAATGACAATGGTTTTCCTTTTAGGACTTCAAGAAACTCACAAATTATACACAGCAATTCGGGGCAATATTTTTAATCTTGAGTAGGAATACACTGTTGGATCTATTCTGGATCTTAAAATATAAAGTATATAACATTTATGCTTCAGTTTATAGTCATCTCCAGTCATCTTCTTTTCTTTTTTTCTCCTTTTCTAAGAGACATTTAAACACATATAAAAGGCATACAAGATAAAATATATATATTATATACTTATATTTAATATATATATTATATATATATGTTTTTTCCATAGTTTTTTTTCTAATATAACACTATCATTGCTTATTTCTGAGTTGGATTTCTAAAATACCCATGATAAGATTTTTTGGACTGAGTATCATTTAGTATTTATTTCATTACATATTATGTTTTCATGAAGTGTAAGAGTACATACAATATTTATATGTTATATATTTATTTTATTGTGGTCAAGAGACCTTTTGTATTGAATTGAGTTCTTCATTATACTCTATTATGGAGACAATTGTTAAATATTACTTGAAGAGCATGTATACTTTGTGTTGATAACAAAATTATCAATCAATGTCCATATGTATCTATTTTAGCCAAACTTATATTGTGAATAAATATGCATATATTCATCTGGATTCATTATGATATAAAAAATGCCATATTGACCTTTGCTATCGTATGCCATTATATAGGTTTCATGTGATATTATTTATTAATTTTGTTTTAATAGCCTTAAATAAGACTCCTCAAAGTTTTTCAGTCACTATTATCATTCTTCTGATTAACTTCTGTCCTCTTGAGCATTTAACTGGATACAGGGCACCTAGATAGTATAGTCTGAGCCACATACTCTAGGCATCCCTCGCTGCTGTGAGTCTGACTTCTGGCTTTCCTGTGGAGTTAAATGCACTTATCGGCTCTCCTTGAAAAAGTAGACATTCAATGGAGATTGTTTGTAAATGGCTGGCAACTTCCCAGAACCAGTCTTCCATCCCTCCTTTAGCTAAAACAAGCAAAACAACAGAAACACCCTTGTCTTTTCTGAGATCTCTTATGCCTACAAGGGCTTATGAATTTTTTATTACTCATGGTTTTCACAGTCAAGTTGATCTCATTTACTGTATGTCTTCCAAAATTTCTGTATGGCTTAAAGTGTCCTTTTTATTTTTTTTCTAGTTCTTCTTTAGGATTTTTAAAAAATATTTATTTATTTTAGAGAGAGAGAGAGCATGTGCATGTGCATGCCGGAGTGGGGTAGGGGAAGAGGGAGAGGGAGAGAGAAAAAATCTCAAGCACTCTCCCCACTCAGCTCAGAGTGGAATGCAGGGCTGGACCTCATGACCCTGAGATCATGACCTAAGCCCAAACAAGAATCGGGGTCTCAACTTTCTGAGCCACTCAGGTGCCCTGGATTGTTCTAATTTATATGTTCCTTGCTTTATTCTAGTATAAAAGAAATCTGGGTAAATGTATGTTTTTACTGAGCTGCCTTGAATCAAAGATCTCAAAACCTATGGGAAACATAGCTCTATGATCATCTATCTTCTTATTATCCTACAAGGCCCTACATGAACTGGCTCACAGTTTCTCCTTTGACATCATCTGCTGCTAACCTCTCTATGGCCTCTCTCTGCTCATTCTATGGCAATCACAGTGGCCTCCCAATGGCTTCTAACACAGCAGGCTCCACTACTGCTTCAAGGCTTTGAATTGGCTCTTTCCTCTACATGGAATGTTGTTTACCCAGATTTCTCCATGTTTTATCTTTCCATCACCATAGTCTTGAATCAAATGTCACCTCTTAGTTTCTAAGTCAGGCTTATTCTGAACATACCAATTTTAATACAACCTCTTTCCACCAAGGGTCTGGCTCTACTGTTTTTGTTTTGTTTTCCCCTGCTCTTACTAATTCTATCAGGTTTATTCTTTATTTGTTATGAATCTATCTCCTTCCACAAGAATATAAGCTACAAGGGGGCAGAGACTTATACCTCTATCGACTATATATTCCAGCACCTAGAGATAGCTAATGGATAATTTAATCTCTTTGGAGCTACGATTGCTAGTCATTTGATTTGTTCCTCAATCACTTTGCACAAGAGATGTCCCCTTGAGAAGGGAGACATTCTGATGACCTTGGGCCATTCTTTTCTGAGTCACTTTTGGTATATATCAGACTCAAATGCTAGAAGTTTAAAAGAGTCTACACTAGAAGAAATTCCTAGAGATAGGCATAATAACCTGAAGAAAGAATAAAAATAATGTAGTTTTTAAGAAATTTGATATTTCTAAAAATCATTAACAGCAATATCATTGTTTAACTAAAACTGCAGAAATGTTTTATTTATTTTTTTTAAAGATTTTATTTATTTATTTGACAGAGAGAAATCACAAGTAGATGGAGAGGCAGGCAGAGAGAGAGAGAGGGAAGCAGGCTCCCTGCTGAGCAGAGAGCCCGATGCGGGACTCGATCCCAGGACCCTGAGATCATGATCTGAGCCGAAGGCAGTGGCTTAACCCACTGAGCCACCCAGGCGCCCCTGCAGCAATGTTTTAAATGAAAAGAAATTCTCAGTAAATACACAAAAAGATAATGTGTTTCTTTCTTTGAAACTATCAGGAGGGGTGCCTGGGTGGCTCAGTGGGTTAAGGCCTCTGCCTTTGGCTCAGGTCCTGATCCCAGGGTCCTGGGATTAAGCCCCACATCGGGCTTTCTGTTCAGCAAGGAGCCTGCTTCCCCCACCTCTCTGCCTACTTGTGATCTCTGTCTGTCAAATAAATAAATAAAATCTTAAAAAAAAAAAGAAAATACCAAAAAAAGAAGAATGGAAATGTGACTTATAAAACATATATTCTACATGCTTGAACATATTTATCTGATAAATGCAGGAAAAAGACTGTACATGGTGAGATCATATTTACACATGCAGCAAGTTATATTGGTAACTCCAGATGTAGTCAGCATCTATTGTACTTACACCTTAAATAAGCAAACCCAAGATAAATCATATTATGCACAAAGCCTTCTCATTTTTTAATTTATTAATAAAGAACATTTATTTAGATGATTTCATTTGAGACAAAATATCACCAGTTATAAAAAGAACACTTGGACTTTAAGGAAAACAAACACAAAAACACATGTATTTTCAAATCTAGTTTTTAAGCAAAAACATAGCTGTTTTTTATATTCTAAATGCTTCCCACTTCTTTTTCACGAGATGCCACTTTATTTGACAAAAGGTACAGATAAAAAGATTTCATCAGACTTCTCGACTTCCAAAGAGAGTTACTACTGTAAGGAAGCTATAAACTTTGTATTGCATGTTAGCAGTTCAAGTATTACTTTGAATTACAGCATTTTCAAAAGCTGACAAAAATCTAACGCAGACTCTTTGAACTGGATTCACTGTAATAATTCTCGCAAATATTTTTTTGGAAGGGAGATGATGTAGTATGGCTAAAAATTTTGGACCAAGGACATAATGATTCTTCCCTGGCATTCAGGTATTAACCATGAATTATAGAAAGTGATTATCCTTGTCACCTTGCCTGAAGTAATGATGTTCTGTTTTTTACAGAGCTATCAAAAACCTGCTGTGTCAGAAAGGAGTATGATTTCAGGTTATTATCAAGCATACAAATATAAGGTCTTGATTCAAATCATACTTTGAAGATCACTGAACACATATTAAGCTGATTTTGAATTTTTTGCCACATGTTTTACATTTTACATAAAAATATATATATCTTTTTGGCATTTTATATTGTCCAGGGTCACTTTAGACAGTGTCTAAGCAAATGAAGTTACTAAAGTGAGTCTGGAAAAAAAAGACTATATTAACTAAAATACCTAAATCTTTCAGTCAGTAAGAGGAAAATTCTTCAGATTACTTAGTAAAGCTCCATGAAGAAAGAGATAAGAAGCATAACAAAAATCAGATATCTTTGGTTTCATAGCATCATTTCCTTATATATTAGCAATTTCCTAAGAAAAGTAATGTTGGCATATACTATAAAACAAGATTTATAAGGATTTATAACTTGCAAATAAACTAGTTAAAATTATTTTTAGATATAGAATCGGTATGGCATTTCAATCCTTGTTTCATCTTGCTTTCAACATTCTACTTAATTATTTTTCAATACTCTCTGGAAATTCTATTGTATTCTTCTGCTAAAAATGACTGTAATATTCAATTATGCTTTGAAATATTCCCAGGAAGAAAAAAGGCAAATATCCTTTCAATAAAAAACAATAAATATGCTCATTCCTTGCTGTGAAGAAGCAATTTTGCTCAGCCCCACTAAAAAAAAAAAAATTATAAAGCATCATGATTTAGAGTACACATACGGGGTTGAACACAAGATCATCATGGGATGATAAGGACAATCTTGGGAAAAGAGAAATGAACATGTAATGTCCCGAAAATATTCTTTCATTTTTCTTTTTCTTCCAAATGGAAACAGGATTTGGGACATAAAAATTTAGAAAGTCATTGCCAAGTTTGTTTTTCCTTTGAGAACCTGGTTGTTTCTCTGGTTGAAAGGACAGTTCAAGAGAATTAGTGAAAACATAAATATATCTCTGAAACAGGACAATTAATCAGGAAGGTGTTTCTAATAAATTAATTCATTTAATAAAAAGTTCATATTTTGAAATTAACATTACCTTATCTGAGCAAAAGATGTGATAGGGCCAGGGATCTTTAGAGAAGGAGATTATCATGGATTATCTGTGTAGCATCTCTCAGTACATCCTTATAAGCGAGGGGAGCAGGGAGTTATGAAATAGGTACAGAGAAGAGAAGACACATTGAGGAGGAAGTGGCAAAGTGACCACGGAAACACATATTACAGTGATGTGGCCGCAAGCCAAAGAACATCTGTAGTCACCTGGAAGAAATAAGGAATGGAATTTCCCTTAGACTGTCTGGAGCAGGTGTAGTCCTGTTGACACCTTGATTTTGTACTTCTGGCATTAAGAACTATAAGGGAAAAAAGTTGTTATGCTAGATCATTCAGTTGTGATAAGTTTTCAGGGTGGCCTTGGGAAACTGATTTTGGTATTAGAAGCAAATTGTTGCTATAAAGCAAACACCTAAAAATGTGGAAGTGTCTTCGCAATTACATAATAGGTTAGTGCTTAGAAGGAAATGAAGAGTGTAGGACGTAAGCTTACTACCTTAGAGAATACATATATGGTCATACACAGAATGTCGATAAAAATATGAATGAAAAGTTTCTTTTGGTGAAAACTCAGAAGGAAATGAGAACATATTGTTGGAAACTGGGGGAAAGGTGATCCTTCCGTATAGGCAGAAAACGTAGCTAAATTGTGTCCTATCGTTGTACGGAAAACTAAATTAGCTAAAAGGTGATCCTTCCGTATAGGCAGAAAATGTAGCTAAATTGTGTCCTATCGTTGTAAGTGAAGGACTTGAGTATTTAACTTCCAGGCAATATTTAAGGTGCAGGCTGGTTTGTTATTGCTGCTTATAGTAAAATGCAGGAAGAAAAGGATGAACTGCGGAAGGAACTGTCCAGGAAACGATTTGCTAGACTCCTAAATGTCTTTAGGCATGGAAGAAGCTGATAAAGCTACTCACTTGAAAATATGTGTTACCACTGAAGAGAAAGTAATAATGACTCTAAGGACAGAACACTGATCTAGAGGAATGGACTGCAGACCAAGAGAAGTGAGCCATAAGACCACAGGGCAGAACTTCAAGTCATAGAGGATTATACTCAGGACTTGAAATCTAGTGGATTTTGTTCTTCTGTATTTCGAAATTAGTTGGAACTGGTAATTCCTTTCTGTCTTCCATTATCTCTTTGGTAATAGGAAAGTGTATAACTGTTATAGTAGGCCTATCCCCCATTGTATTTTGGGCCATATAATTTATTTTCCAGTTTCATAGGTTGAAAAAAGGAGAGAAATTTTGCCCCAAGATGTATAATATGCAGAGTCTTATTCATACATAATTAGATGACTTAGGTGATGAGATTTGGGACTTTTAGTCTGACGACATTTAGATCAGATTTTGAGATTTGAACTGATGCTATAATGATTTGAGACTGTTGGGTATGTTGGGATCAGGAGAGTATATTTTGTGGGATAGACAGGAATCTATCAGAGTAAAAGGTGGCCTGAAGTAGGCCAAAAAATAGTCTTCCAAAAGATATTTCACATTCTAATTTCCAGAAATTCTGAGTTCTACCTTATATGGCAATAATGAATTTTAACGTATATGGCAAAATATGTGATTTTGCAAAGGACATTTAAAAGGAGGAGTTTATCCTGAATTATCCCCATGTATCCTATATTCAGTGAAATATATTCTTATAATAGAAAAGCAGAAGGAATTTTGAAACCCATACATAGGGGTGAAGACAAAGAAGCAGAGGAGGCAATGGGAGATGGAGGAAGATATTGAATGATAAGGCCACAAGCCAAGGAACAGCCGAAATCACCAGGCAGTGGAAGAAAATAGGAACAGATTCCCTTTAGAGCCTCTGCAGAGAGTGTGGCCCTGTTGACGTCTTTATTTGGTTTTCTGGCTTTCAGAACTGTGAGGGGGAAAAAAATTCCGTTGGAAACCACCGTTTTGTAAAAATTTCTAAGGCATTCTAGAAAATTGATCCAGATTTTGTTGGTTTGTATGATTTGGAGGATGTCTGGACAGGTCTGAAATTTACAGGGCAGGTCATCAGGAAGAGCAGGCTGGAAATTTTGGCACATGAACTGATACTACTGTCCAGGCAGAAAATCTTTGACAGGGACACCTCAACTCTGCTCTTTGGGCCTTTTAATGGACTCGATCAGGCCTGACAGATTACAGAGGATAATCCCCTTTACATAAAGTTGACTAATTGTAATTGTAGCTGTTAATCACATTTGCAAAGTTTCTTTACAGTGACATCTAGATTAATTTTTGTTTGAATAACTGGGTACTATGCCAAGCCTAGTAGATACATTTAGCTGACTCACACAAACAGAACAGTTATCAGCACAAGGAGGATTTTATGGATGGGTTAGGTTCCAGAGTTTAGGGATATTGGACATATAAATGAGACTGTTTCTTCCTGGAACCTAAAGGAATCTATATGTATTATGGGTGAAATTGTAATGTTGGTTTGCTGAAAGTATATGTGAAAATTTTCACTTGCTCTACCTTCAAATCAGGAAAATATGCAAATGAAACCCAGGAAAAGACATGGGCAAATGAAAACCTACAAGAGGTTCTGCTTTATTATATAGAGTGGTAAAAATGAAGAATGAATAAGGCTGTACATGTCACTAGGGAAATATTATTTTCAGCTTTAAACAAACAAACAAAAGCAAATCTCAAATATTCCTAAACCTAACATAGATAAGGCACAGAGAGTATCACCCTGTTCAGTGTTTATTTGCAGTGTTGTGTGCAGTGCTATCCTGGGACTCTCCCTTACAAGTGTTACATTCTTTAATAATAGTTGGCGGGTAGAAGAGAAAAGTTTGTTTTTACTCCTGCTGCACCACAGACCAATATAATTGAAATATAAATGTCCAGAAACAAGTAAAAGTAGCCAGTTTCTAATGTAATATTTTGCCCTTCACACAAAAACATATGAAACAGGAAAAGACAAGAAGCCCTAGAATAAGTTCAGGTGCCTTGATTAATGAATGCTCCTAATACAGTATTTCCATTTTGAACTCTGCCTTTGTTTAGAACACTGAGGTTTTATTAATAACCCAGGGCAATGCATGGTAATAAGACTGGGTGGAGGGTATGCTTTCTTTTGTAGAGAACAGGAGGATTCTGATACAGTTCAAGTTCAGGAGAAGCTACAAATGAAAGCTAAGGAGCTAAAAACGTATTTTGTTAAAACTGTGTTTTCCAGTATATCTCTTGGAGTTACCATAAAGTATATGTACACCTCAGTTGAGGCTACTGATACAGAGACTATAAGGTGGGAAAAGTAAGGCCAATGAAAACAAGAAGGAACGAATCAAAAAGACCAATTTAGGCAAGAGTCAGAAGTCTGGACACATTTCCAAGCTAATGAGATTATTGCAAATGAGCCTAGCAAAACAGTTTGGATGAAACAGGGCTTTGCTGTATTTCTTTCCTCTCAGGGTCCTGCAAGGTAGGGGCAAATTCATCTGAGGGAAGGCCTGAGGGAACCTGGTAAGGTTCTGAGACAGAACATGGTTTTATACAACTTTTCCTATATATGTATACATATATACTATATAATATGTATGTATACTCTCTGTGTGTATGTGTATATGTACTTAACTGAGTAGTAGACCCGGGAGGCTTTGAGGAAAATCAGGGAAGATTTCTGACAATTCATAGGATACTTTATTGGCCTTCTTCCTATTTACCATAATTACTGACATCATCAAGAATGGGAGACATTTTTTTTGCTCCTTTGCTAGAAATCTTACAGTAATCAAACATACCCATCTCTTCTGTGATCCTGGTCTGTTATAAGTTGGACAGGGCACACAGAGATGAATCTGAGGCTTTCCAAATGTCCTTCTGACCACTCCAGACTTAAGGGGATCAGGATCTTGTAATGCTCTTCCTTGACTTATTCTCCAAGGAAATTAGTCTGACTTAGGTAAGCTATACTAGGTAAGCAGAGATAAGCTATCAAAGCTCCCTTAGAGATACATAAATTTATCTATGATTGAGTAGGTGCTCTGTGAAAATATACCCAGAAGACACAGCGTAGGAAAATAAAATCTTAAAATAGCCTGTAAATAGTCTTGGAGCAGAGATTGACAGTCCCACTTACCCTTCATTAAATGAGCTGCCTGAATTCAGATATTAAGAACCACCTGAGCCATAAAACCATCTGATATCTAGGAGCAGTGAAAGGGATGTGCACATTGTCTTGTCCAAAACTTACTGGCCACACAGAACAGTGTCTTCAGTGAGCACGGAGTATGCTTTATTGAATGGGCTGTAGATCCATCTATGATCCAGATCTATTTAGGGTAACGCTCATTCTGTCTGTACTGTTCCATGTCATTAAATACTTTCACAGAAAATGATTACATTTCTTTAAGATCTTAGAGCACAGTTTGTGGGCATTGTAGTTAATTTGCAGGTAATAAGATTCTTTAGTACATTATATATGTAACTAGCCACCAATCAAGAGCAAGTTCAGAAGACATTAAGGATTGTGAAAATTAGCCTCAGTGAATTTTTAAAAATTCCCCAAATCAGATTTCATTTCTGACCTGCCACCCCTCCAAAAAACCACTTTGTAATCATAGACTCTTACAAAATACTGACATGATAGGTTAAAGAATTGTGATAGGGTTCTTTTCTGCATCTTTATATTCACCCTCCCCTTCATTTGATACATCCTGTTAAATGCTTATCTTGTGCCAGATACTATTCTAGAATCAGGCAATATGACAATTTAAAAAAAGAGACAAAAATGCTTTACCTTAAGAAGTTTAAATTCTAGTTGGTGAGCAATAATATTAAAAATTAAAAAATAAATTAAAAAATAAAAATAAATAAATACAAATTATTAGTATTTTAGATGCACATTATAGAGCACAACAAAACAAGGATGTGAGCTATATGCATATTTTAAAGAATTAAAATAGAAAATATATTCAATACCCCAAAAGTACTTCAGAAACCTTTTATCTATAGAATAAAAATTTCTTTTGCAATCTGTCTGTGGAATTTCCAGCTTACACAAAAGTCTACTAAATGTCAAAGTTGTCCATGAAATGTAGGGCACTTTAATATTAAGGATATCTCCAGGTAACTTCAGTGTCTGAGAGTAATTACTCTGTGTCTCTCCTTAACTATCCTAGTCTACATTATCTCTACCTAGAGGAATGTAGTTTAAATAAACATTGTTGGCCACTTTGCAGAAGAAATAATATTTCATAAGAGGAGACAGTGGGAAGGAAATTTCCATCCCGTTTGCCTTGAACACCCGGTCTTAAGAATGGTGCCATGAAAACAGAGGCATATTTTGGAAACTGTGTTTGATTTTATGTGGATTTCAGTTGAATTTTTAATTTTTTTTCTCAATTACATTTCCCCCCCTAAACTGTTGACAAAATTTTCCATATGCATGAACCATCCCTATGCAAAATAGAGAGCAAATATATTGATAGACAAGTTAAATATCAGCATTTTAGGAACCTGATATTTTGAATCATTGTCATAACTTGTCTACTCAATAATACTCATAACTCATAACTCGTCTACTCATTCAATAATAACAACAAACTGATGAAAATAGAACTTGAAAATAGAATCCTTACTGATAATAGATACACCTTCATGTATTTTTGACATTCTAATTAATATTTTATAATTTAAAGTAAAAGCTTTAATCATTTAATCTATTTTACTAAAAGATAAAATATAGGGATGCCTGGGTGGCTTAGTGGGTTAAACCTCTTCCTTCAGCTCAGGTCATAATTCCAGGGTCCTGGGATCGAGCCCCACATCAGGCTCTCTGCTCAGCAGGGAGCCTGCTTCCTCCTCTCTCTGCCTGCCTCTCTGCCTACTTGTGATCTCCTCTCTGTCTATTGTGATCTGTCTCTCGCTCTATTAGATAACTATATAAAATATATATTTTTAAAAAAGATAAAATATAGTAAAAATGTCATTAGTTTTTCAACAAAAATATATTGAAATATTTTCTATTGGCTAAAATATTGTATTAGAAATGGAATATTTAAAGATTTAAAGTATCTATTGATTTTAGACTAAAGACTCGATATAAGATATAGTGAGCATTCATCTTAGACAATTATGATTTCCATTTATTTCAGTGTGTAATACATATTGTAATAAGTTGTATTTCACACAGACACATGCATACACACCCACACATACACAGAAAAATATAATGGATTTATTTGCTTCTTTGCTCCAGACAATAGAGACTTAAATGCTGTATGGATGGTTAGGTATATACATATATGCATGTGTATGTGAACTATAGATTTTTGACTTGTACTTAATTAAGAAAAATACTTGGGGCGCCTGGGTGGCTCAGTGGTTTGGGCTGCTGCCTTTGGCTGGGGTCATGATCTCAGGGTCCTGGGATCGAGCCCCGCATCGGGCTCCCTGCTCCGCAGGAAGCCTGTTTCCCTCTCTCTCTCTCTCTCTCTCTCTCTCTGCCTGCCTCTCTGCCTACTTGTGATCTCTGTCTGTCAAATAAATAAATAAAAAATCTTTAAAAAAAGAAAAAAAATACTAGGTAGCATTAAGGAGAACATAATGGTTACAGGAAAATTTTCTATGAAACACAACTTTGGTGTGTAGAGTAAGAGAGGAAATTCAACTTATATAGTATTTTTACCTTCCAAAGCTTGAGAAAACCATACATAAACACTGTTGTGTGCAATTACAAATATATTTCAGAAGCGTTGGAGATTTTCTTTAAATTTCTGTGTTCATGCTTATCTTAGTGCAGATAAAATCTTTGAAAGCAGATTTGCCCAAGTAGTTGTTCACTCTTTTAAATAGGAAAAACACATTTCAAATATATTTGATCATTGCCAAATGCTTGAAAAGTTCATATATTAAGAAATGGTATAAATAATACCTTTGGGTTTTCTCTGCATATTAGGCTATATCCTGTTGTCTTGGTCCAGTGTTGTTAAAGATTTGTATTGCTTTCAAATTTCGCATAAAAATTACTCCAATCATGTGTCTTTGAGAACATACAGTGTTAGTCTCTAGAGAACTGAAGAAGTCTAATTATTTTTTCCCCACATTTCAAAAGAGTAAAAAGAGGATATATGTTTTCTGTTTAATATCTCAAAAGATGAAGACTTTCTTTTTCCATATTATTATGATGCTTAACTCATAAGCTGTTTGTACATTTGAGTTATGCTGAATAATTAGACATCTGTCTAGATAATGAAAACACTGTGGGTTTTCTTTCCCAATTTCATGAACATACAAATGAAAACAAAAAATTTTTATGGTACGAATTATAAGAATTAGAAGCCACATTCTCCAGTTATCTCTGCTAATTATTTACCTGTTATTATTTAGTAACTTCATAATGATGTTATAGTTAAGTTGAAACTACACTACTTTATCACATGCAGTAAAAAATCTTAAAACTAGGGTGCCTGGGTGGCTAAGTGGGTTAAAGCCTCTGCCTTCAGAGTCCTGGGATCAAGCCCTGCATTGGGCTCTCTGCTCAGCAGGGAGCCTGCTTCCCTCTCTCTCTCTGCCTGCCTCTCTGCCTACTTGTGATCTCTCTCTGTCTGTCGAATACATAAATAAAATCTTCAAAAAAAAAATAATCTTAAGACTGAGAAAGAGAATAATTTGATAATCACATGAAATATCTTTGTGCCTATATGCATGTACATTCAAAAGATTAGGGAAATAGAAAATGTGTAATTGCAGAACTATTAATTACTGCTTTTTCTAATTTATTGTTGGCACGTGAATAGTATAGGTTTTAAATGATAATAGTACTGTTTGGGTTGAATTGTGTTTCCTTGAAGTACTGAATTCTTGTTAATGATACTGTTCAGTGTTAAACAGTCAAACGTGTTGTTTAGTGTTGAAATGCACACTGATACTCGTAATATAGTTTGAAATGCAGAGAGTAGTAAAATAATCTGATAATCCCTGTTAATCTTCAGGCAGTGGTTTACATTTTCATAAAAATATTCTTACTCTCTTTAGACCTCATGTTTTAGGGATGGTAATGGTTTTTAAATGTTGCAAGACACTGTGTTATGTTGTTGTATTTTACCCTGAAATTTCCTCACACTTCTAGAAATAGCCCTTTATTAGAATAACAAAAAAAAATTCTAGTTGTATGTTTCCTGTTTCCTGCCAGTGCCCTAATTGAGAAAGTCATTGGTATGAGAGTGTGCTCCAGGACACATACCCTACAAATGGAATTTTGAGATTAGATTGTCACATATTTGATGACAGAAAACTGACCTCCTTGATTGTGGTAAATGGGACATTGACAGTCATTGATCACCCTTAAAATACAGTGCTGAAGAACTCTGTTGTATGGCAAGTTAAAGGGAGATTAACTCACCACAACTTAATTACTGTGGCAGCCATGACAATAACACAGATTGTGGGTGGTGTGGCTCTTTTGCCTGAACTGGAGAGAAAGAACAAAAACTAGAGACTGACTAAATGTTGACAGTTGCTTCTTTCTTACCTTGTGTTTTGTCTTGATTAAACTTTAGTCCGGCTTCTCTCTTTCCTACAGTCTCCTGAACTCTGTGTTCCCTTAGCCCTATGCAAGCTGTAAAAAAAGTAGAATGTGACCCCTTTATCAAGTTGTTCTGGGAATCAGCTCAACAAAGTGAGATCTTTTTTCTATCTCACCCAGTGATCATTTCCTCTTGCTTGTCTAGCTTCCTCTGAGAAAATTTTGCTTATCTCTACTTGTTCTTCCTTTAATCTGTTAAACAAACAAATTTACTCTGTTTGATTTTCAGATGATTATGGATTTCTGAGATTGGAACACTTTCCTCTTATGAATAAATTCTCTCTTAATCTAAGTACAGCTTTATTTATTTATTTATTTATTTATTCTCACAGTGTCTGGTGCTATGATGTGGGCAGAATGATGAAGGCCCTCAGACCTTGATGTTTTCACCCAAATATTCATGCCAACTTCGACCCTTTTTGTCCTTCTGGCCTGGTTGCAGAAATTGAGATCTCTGATGGTGAGTAACAATCCAGTGCTCTGGACATTTGTCTGTAGCTGCATAATACTGAGTTACTTCAATTCTACTAAATGGTGCCCTTGCTGGTACTTTCCTAACTGATCAGGACTCTTTCTGGTTTTTGTTTTTGTTTTTCCTATTTGTGCAGGACTTTTCCTGGCTCTTCTATGTTGACTGAGATGCTTCCTGAATGGAATTATTCTTGGTTCTTTTGAGGGAAGATTTAATCCCTCGCCCTTTCTATCGAGCAGGATTCTTTTGGCCACTCTTCTCCTCAGGAGACAACTTCCTGGATGAAAGTGCTTTTGGTTCTTCCAAGTGAAGATTTACTCCCTGACTCTGAAGCAGGAATACTCAGCTCTTTTGTGAGGCCTTTCTTTTTTTCCCTTCTCATCCAATTGCTCAGAGCAAGCCTTCCAGCTTCTCAATGAGGACTGCCCTAGAAACTCAGGTGGAAATTGTTCATGGCACTGCTTTTTCCTATCTGATCCTGCTCTCTCCTAGGTCACCTCAATTACTGGGTGGAATTACCACTTTCCAACCTCCAGCAATCCATGTGCTTCACCACTATAGCACTAATTATTTTCTGTACCTTCAGAATGGCAAAATTTTACTAAGGATAATTTAGAATAGCAATGACAACTTTTGGGCTCTTGCTATCTCTGCAAGCTGTCCACCTTAAAGACCTCTTGAATTTAAGGAATTCCAGAATCCCCCCTAGATAATGTCTGCTTTCTTTATTTGATATGAAGAAGTCAGAAAATGGTTCTCCCAATTAAATTTCAAGCAGGCCCTTCAGCAACATACCTTATCTGAACGTATTCAATCATTTAATGACCACCTGTCTTCTGATGCTACTACTTCTTTTTCTCTCATATCTAAGACTTTATTACCCTCCATAATTTTCCTTCTCTTTTGTTCCTCCAAACACGTTTCTGTCTACCCCACCAAATGAACTTTACACAATGTAACTTACATTGTACTACTTCTCTCCCTAGAAACTATGGTTTTCTCTTACTCGACTCATAGCACAACCTCACAACCCTAATTTGATTGCTGGTTATATGCTCACTTTCCTTTGGAATCCCTAGGTTTCCTCCAAATTCCTGTGTCTGTTTCATATTTAAGGGAATTCTTTGTGTTATCACTTGAGGATATTTTTGTTTTTTTTTTTTTTTTTTTACTCTACACTTTAAAAGAAAACTCCTTCATCTGTAATACTTTTCAAAAAAGTAAATCTGTGTTTCCAATGGAAATAACTGAAACACCCTTTCAGAGGCCCAAGGATTTGCATTCACATCTACTTTTAGACTAGTACAAAATACCTACACTATTATCATGAGAGGCAAGAGTACATATTCCCTACCTTATTATATGAATCTAATTGACTAGGTGATACTAAACATAATTTTACCTAATATGCTTGAGACTGACATCCCATAAACAATAACTGGTCATTTTCCTCTTCTCAATTGAAGGACAGCATCTCTATCAAAGTAGACCACATGAATGCCAAAGTGCAAATCCAGGAGACAATTATTTCTGTGACTTTAGATAGCCCCCAGTGATGTATCAGTTGGTATCTGTCAGCTCTTTCAATGACATTTTGTTATCTAACTAATTTAATTAGTTTTATCAAACTTTTAGTCAGACTGCTTTTTTTTTTTTTTTTCTACTTTAACCATTCCCTCACCTCTGATTTAGGTTTTCCAGGCACTAATTGAGCCAAAGTCAGGAAAAACATTAAAACTACAAGCTTGGGCACAGAATCTTTCTCCAGAAGAGGATGATGAACTTCTTTTGTTACTAGGTTCTCAAGAAGAGGATAGAAATATGGTGCCCAGCTAGCTCAGTTGGTAGAGCATGTGACTTTTGATCTCAGAGTTATACGTTTGAGCCTCAAGTTGGGTGTAGAGATTACTTAAAAATAAAATCTAAAAAAAAAAGAACCTAGAGAGAAGGGAATGTAAAGGCTACATGGACAGAAACAGGAAAAAGAATGAAAGAAATAATTTTAAGATACTTAGATATACTAAAATTAATAAAATATTTCTCATATCTATTAAAATATAACGAATAAAATTATTTTAAAAGATATAACATCAGATATGCAAAAAATAATTTCCTTTTATAAAATAGTCATAAATACTAATAGTTTAAATAATACAAAAATTTTATTTAGAATTAAGAAAATATTTTGCCTTGATCTTTCCATATTTAAATGCCAACTTCGACCCTTTTTGTCCTTCTGGCCTCTACCATTCTACCTTATGGTAGGATTTTAACATTTAGATTTTTTTTTAGATTTAATTCTTTATTTTTCAAACTTATGTATATGATTATGTTTTTTTGAATATTTTATTGTTGGTTACTTCAATTATGTTCAGGTCACTTTTATTTAAATAATACATTTCTTGTTTTAGAGTGAAACTTTATAAACCTAAGAGATTCCACAAAAATATTTGGGTTTCCAGCAAAATGATTAGTATAAAACATTCAGTGCTTTGTGAGAAGCTGTACCACTTCAACCCATTGATATTTTGCCATGTTTTCTTTTTTTTTTTTTTTAAAGATTTTATTTATTTATTTGATAGAGATCACAAGTAGATGGAGAGGCAGGCAGAGAGAGAGAGAGAGAGAGGGAAGCAGGCTACCCGCTGAGCAGAGAGCCCGATGCGGGACTCGATCCCAGGACCCTGAGATCATGTCCCAAGCCAAAGGCAGCAGCCTAACCCACTGAGCCACCCAGGCACCCCTCTGCCATGTTTTCATACAGGAAATGCCCCCTCTCCCTCCCATCTCTCTTTAGTATATGCTGCCAAAGGCACAGAGAGAATAGATTCTCTGGAGAAAAACTAAGCTAAGGACATTACTTTCTTAACTTTATGATGAACTGCAGATTTCACATTAAGAGGCAAATCCTTCATTTCAAAACATTAACCCATATAGTACTTAATAATTGAAGCCTGTGTGATTTAGAGTTCAGAAATGAATTAAGTATAAAAATAGATTCCTTTCCTACTTTCCTTTGATCGTGCCCTGGATTTATTGTTATTCATTTTAGAATCTTGCCTTTTAGAATTTTTTTTCAAGACAGTCCAAGAGTTATCAATTATTACTGAATTCAGTATCATTTCCTTCTTTCTTAAATTATTTGTTAATTATTATTATTGAAATTGAAATTTATAGTTATTAGAAGAGTTGTGGGATTCTATTTATTCTTTTTCTATTGAAAACACTTAAAAATATGTTAATCTATATCAGAAAAAATAATATATTCCCATAGTGAAGCCTGATTTGAACCCAGGGAGTCAGGCTCTACAATTCATGCTCTGAGGTGGCAGACTAGAAACTTTGCTATTAGACCAGGCAGAAGAGACTTGAGATATGCTAGAAATGCCAATATAAACTCGTGATTTTTATTTTTAGAAAATAATAATTGCTCTGTACCTGCAATAATTAAAAACTCATCTCTCTCATCATCCTATTAGTCTCTAGTCATGATGTAGGACAAAGAAATATGTTGCATTTACTACTAATTTTGTTCTCTTATACTCCTATAACCTAAAAAAGGAATCTTGGTAGGGTGTCTAATTTCATTCCTTGTTCCAGGTAAAAATAAGGACAAGTCTGAGATACCTTGTTAAAGAAAGCAAGGGTGTTTCCAGTGTTTCTAAGTATAGAAACAGGAAATAATGCTATATGACCTAAAAATTCCACTCATTGGTATATTCCCTGGACAATTTTATGCACATGTATACCAGGCAATGGATAAAGATTAATTATGGCATCAATAATTTTAATAGCTCAAATCAGGTAACACCAAATAGCCATCAAAAGTAAAATGAATAAATAATTGTTGATATACAATAATTAGAATTCATGAACAATAGCTATAAACAAAAACCAAGAGTTGAAGTGAGACATGAAGTATTGGATATATATATATATATATATATATATATATATATATATCTACCTCAAAAGCAAACAATACTTTATGATATTGCTTAGGAATGCATACTTGAAGTACATTAGTAAAGAAAAGTCAAGAATTTATTATCGTAAAGTGAGATAATAGGGATGAGTGGAAGCTATGACTAGGTAAGAACACAACAGGGGATTCTAGGACCTGACAATTTTCTGTCACATATGGGGTTGTTATATAACTGTTTGCCTTGTAATTGAGTATTAAGTAGCACTTTCACATTTTTTTGCATTTTTTCTGCATGTGTGTTCTCTGACACAATAAAGAATTTAGCATTTTTTTTTAACTCTGAAATCTCTTTTTTCATTTACTGCTAGAAACAGACTGGAAATTATTAGGAGTTTTATTAAATTTCCAAAAGATAGATCTACGGTAGAAGAAAACGTCCATGTATGAACTCTGCAGCTAATTAACATCTCAAGCTGATTCCCTTGTTCTTCACTAAGATACTATTCTCACTATGTTCTTGTCTACTATTTTTAATGATTGTAAGTATGCTCTTTAACTTAAATATATTTCATCACCTCAAATTCTTAGTACTAACAAATTTAGCTATTTATTACATTTTTTGTTACTTATTTTTGCTAGTAGTTATAAAAAGGCAGCCACCTATTTCCTCCTTTACTGTCTGCAACATGATTTCTTTAAAGGAATGTGTTTATTAAGAGGAGGTTTAGCCATTAGATCTCTTTATCTAGTGCACATTTATGAAAAAGTAGGGAACTCTTTTGTTGTTGTTTTGTTCTTATTGTACAGAAGAATGGTCATAGGACATGGAGATTTAGCTTGAAAACCAACTATTTGAAAGGTAGGTTTATTTACAGAGATCAATGCATTGTTATCAGAAACTTCTTGACAAACACTTCTTGACAAATCTTTATATTCTTGCTAACAGACAATAATAGGCTTTCACCATCCCATACAATACTTCAATGTACTGACAAGTCTACTTAGGATTTCTTCTATAATCTTTACACAAAAATAAAGAAATTGATTTTAATCACATATGTTTAAACTTGATCAGTATGCTCCCATATCTGCATAATAAACACTATTTTTTCAATCTCAATGTGACTGGTTTCCATTTTGACTTGTTAGATAAAGCTAACTATACTTTTTTTTAAGCTTTTATTTTAACTCCAGTTAGTTAACATACAGTGTGGTATTAGTTTCAAGTGTACAATATAGTGATTCAACAATTCCATACAACATCCAGCATTCATCACAAGTGCTTCCTTAATCACCATCAACTTATTTAACCCACTCCTGCACCCACCTCCCTCTGGTAATCATCAGTTTGTTCTCTATAGCCTCAAGAGTATATTTCTTGGTTTGCCTCTCTTTTTTGCAAATGACAGTATCTAAAGTATATAAACTTATAAAACTCAACACCCAAAAACACATAATCCAATTAAAAAATAGAAGACATGAATAGAAATTTTTCCAAAGAAGACATCCAAATGGCCAACAAACATATGAAAAGGTGTTCAACATCACTCATTATCAGAGAAACGCAAATCAAAACTATGATGAGATATCACCTCACACCTGTCAGAATGGCTAAAATCAACAACACTGGAAAAAAACAGGTGTTGGCTAAGGTATAAAGAAAAGGGAACTCTTGAACTGTTAGTGGGAATAAAAGCTGGTACATATACTCTGGAAAACAATAGGGAGTCTCCTCAAAAAGCTAAATATAGAACTACCCTACAATCCACTGTTTGCACTACTAGATATTTACCCAAAGAATACAAAAATACTAATTCAAAGCAATACGTGCACCCTGATGTTCATAGCAATGTTATCTACAATAGCCAAATTATGGAAAGAGTCCACATGTTTGTTAATGTTAATTGACAGTGGAATGGATAAGGAAGATGTGGTATATTTATATAATGGGATATTACTCAGCCATAAAAAAATGAAATTTTGCCATTTGCAATAACATGGATGGAGCTAGAGCGTATCATGCTAAGTGAAATAAGTCAGTCAGAGAAAGAAAAATACCATATGATTTCAGAAAACAAATAAGCAAAGAAACAAATGAGCAAACAGAAAAAAATAATTATACTTTTTAAATTGAATTAAATTAAATTAAAAAATAATTTATAGTTTTTGATACTGAAAATTCCACCAAAGTTAAGTCCTTATCAAAGTCCTTATCAAAGACATCAGTCTTACTTAAGATATATGCTTAAATGTGAAATATGACAATAACCTACTGTACTTTAAAATCTGTACACTGCTCTATTTCTTCACAATGCATTGAAGTGATATTTTCAAACTTATGTTGTGATTCAGAATCCTATTGAAATGGCTGAAACTATACTGTCTCTGGTTGAAGATGTCATGGAAAATAATATGTATTGCTATGGCGTACCTTATTCCCAAGAAAACTTTCCAATGGATTATATTAAAGTAAAAATCTATAATGTAATGTGAATTCTATAGAAATAAGCTTAGGGTCCATGCCAGAAATATGTGTTACTTTTTTCCAGTATCTTTCAAAATATTTCTTGGGCTAATTAGTTGTTCAAAGATTTGGAGTAGAGTGGTCAGCTAAAAACAATTGGATTACTTAATTAAATTCTGTGGCCTCTGGTTGACATTTATTACCTGACAGGGTATATTTCTTTCTTCATTTATATTCCCAAATAGAAGTAGTATAGAGTTTTCTTCAGTTCATTCATTCTGTTACTATATACCCTTAAGACATGATGATACTCTAAATGAATGTTGCTGCCTTTTTATACTAAATTGAAAGTCATTTTTATGTCTTATGTAGAAAGTATTTACTATTTAGTACTTATACACCCTCCCCCAGTTTCCCATTGTGCTCATTATGCTTTTGAATGATTGGCAAATAATGTAAGTACAATTTTATTAACAGTAATTTTTCTTAGAATGCTTGTTAAAGTAAAAACTTCTTAACATAAACAGTGATATATAAAATTTATTCTACTGAAACGTTGGTCCAGTTAAGAAAAAACATTAAAAGTATAAATTTCTTTACCATATTTTCTTGAAGTATTCCTAATAACCTATTTTTATAAATCAATAATATTCTTTATGTGATTCATTAGCTCTAAAATATTTCTAATCTCATTTAAATAGAAAATTTGTGTTAAAATTATGCTTGTGAACTCTTTTGAATTTTTATTCAGCAATTATTTGCCTATGTACTATGAATCTATATTTTTCATAACACAAGACAGAATCTAAACAGATATGAAAATCATGATGATGAGGCCTACTTAACTTCACTGAAGAATCTATTAACCCAGCATATGAGATGTTAATTATAATTTAAAAAGCAGCATAGCATTATTCACTAATCTTATGATGCCATATATTGACATTATTAATCTGCAAATATGGACATTAGAGGACACATAGTCTATTCCCAACTTTGCTATTAATTGGTTGCATGACACTGAGCAACCCCTTTATTTCCTCTCAGCTTTAGTATTCTCTGAAAAAGTTGGAATGACAACACCTATATTTCAATGTTAGTATATTAAGTAATATTCTATGTGTCTGTGTTTTCAAGTTTTCATGTTATATATAAATTTATTTGATAAAGACTGGCTGGTATGTGAAGATAAAACAGGATGGTTCATTTCTTGAATCTGTCAGTTGGTTACTTATTCCTTTATGTAACACATATTTGTTGAGTAATTGCAATGTATAAGGTTGTGGTAGGTACTAGAGGTTCAATAATTCACAAGTCAGGCATGGCCTCAGCCAACTGGAAAAGGTAAAGATGAGGATATCAGAGATGGAATAAATAAAAGTAGGGGACTGAGTTGATTTATTTGTTTAAAATGTTAAATGAATTCATATTCTGAAACAAAGAATTAAGTACTTATAAGTATATTCTACGTATCTGGGATTTCAAGGTAACACAAAGAAAATCTGCCAGAGAGTAAAGCAATAGGGATATGGCTCTTCCTCTCTTCTCCACCTACCTACGCCTTTGTTTTAAATTCTATTGTCTAATAAGATAGTGAAATTAGAAATGAGAGTCTTTATAAAATAACTTAGGAAGGCAAATCTTTAAAGTTAATTGTTAGAATACATTGGTTTTAAAGCATGTTTAAGCAATTAAGTAGTAGTTACAGACATTAGATTTTAGTAGACAAAAAGGTATATTAACTATTTATGGCTTTGGGTGAATTAGTTTAATTTGCTATGATCCATATGCATTAAGTGGACCTGAAAGAATTAGTGTTCTCCAAAAGTGTTGGTAATTACTACCAGGACATAATACGTTTTAGTTTAATATATATCATTCAAACATGACCTTGGTTAAGTTATTTATCCTCTGATTATTTCACTTTCCTCAACATTCTTCATTGTTGGAGGGGTCAAATATGATTTTTTTAAAATACTTTATAAATTTTAAGTGCTGGAGGTAAAATAGCGATTATAATTATCTGATAAAGTTAACAATTTATATCAGGTTAAAACTGTAATATAACACATTATCATGATGTAGTGGAATTGACTTCAGAGCAAGATAAAGCAGGTGTTCTCACCCTTTTCTAGTACATCCAGTCTAAGCTGTGATGTCTTTTTTTTTTTTTTAATATTTTATTTATTTATTTGACAGACAGAGATCACAAGTAGGCAGAGAAGCAGGCAGAGAGAGAGGAAGGGAAGCAGGCCCCCTGCGGAGCAGAGAGCCCGATGTGGGACTCGATCCCAGGACCCTGAGATCATGACCTGAACCGAAGGCAGCGGCTTAACCCACTGAGCCACCCAGGCACCCTAAGCTGTGATGTCTTAAGCAATTAAATTCATATGCTTGATTGTGACTATGATATCTATATTGAATGTTGTATAGGACAAATGAAAATCTAATATTATGGCTGAATGTAGGGACAGTTTGATAAATATCCAGATTTCTTATCTTTTCCCTTGTGTTTTGTATTTATAATATTTGGGCGAAAATGATCTACAACATATTTTTATGTCTTTTTTTTTCGTACATATATAGCTTTGAACCACTATGATGGCATCTCTTGTTTTCTTTTTATACTTATCTAAACTAAATTAATTTTTTTATTGTAATGTGTACTGATGCTTTTTATAGTTTCTTCCTAAAAGTATTAAATTCTGGATTAGCACCCCAGTTATATTTCTGAGCAATATTGTCTCAGACCTGTTGAGTTCTTATTTATGATTTTGCTTGTTTTCAACAGACGACTATCCCAGGCATTTCTTTGTCTCAGTTATTATGAAATTAAGTAGCCTACTGGAAAGTATCTATTATTGTATCCTTTGGTTATGTTAGACAGGAATTGTTTTGTTAGCTATTGTGTTATTTTCACTTCTCTTCATCATACCTTTCTTTGTAAAAGCTAGTCCAAAGACATTTTGTTGAAACAAGCTTTTTGAAAAATTTCCAGGGTCGATCAGGACATTTCAAGGAAATAAAATGACCTTCTTCTGCTCTAAAATCTTCAGAGGTGCTAAATAACTATCAGACTTCTTATCATGGCTTTCTGGTGCAAACTTAACATTTCCACCTTTATCTCAGTATGTCTTTACACATATATCTTACCCAAGCCAACTTGGTGTGTTCTTGTACCTTATATTCAGTTTACATTTGCCCACTACTCGGTATGTCTTTACACATATATCTAACCCAAACCAAACCCAACCCAAACCAAATTGCTGTAATTCAGGTTACATTTGCCCACTACAGTATCTTTTTGAATATGCTATCCTAATATGGGACTTTTTGTCCCATTCATGTCTACTCATCAAAATGTTATTCACTTTCCCCATTCAATTCACATCCTAAGGTGATTAGATTTGCAATCAGTATATTTGACTTATGACCTCTATCGATTCTAATATCCTGGAAATGAATAATATCATGTAATTTTGCATTGTTCAGTGGGTAAAGGGTGAAATGTTTATATTGGGCACTAATGAATAAACGTTTGTGAATATATGGAATGTCTCAATGACTAGTGTTGGGCTGCATTTTTTTTTTTTTTTTGGATACAATAGAAGTTTCAAAGACAAAGCAGAGAAAAGATTTAATAAAAAAGAATGACCAATTGGGTTTATGGCATGTTAAATTATCTGAATAGCAAACAAATAAAACAAATTAAATAATTGAATGAACTTCTGGCTGTCCAAATAGTTTTTTTCCTGATATGAAAAAGACGGTTTCTCTTTTACTTTTGGATTTGGCTAATATAAATGTCAGTTAAAATCAAAGCTTAAAAAAAATGAAAAAAGTCAATTATTCAAAAGATTAAAAAAATGAAAGTATAATTCATGTACCAAAAACAAAGTTGAAATGTACAGCTAAAAATGTAGAAAGGAAACTATTCCCTCATTTATATTAAAAATATATAGGACACCTGGATGACACAATTGTTGGGCATCTGCCTTTGCCTCGGGTCATGATCCCCGGATCCTAGGGTCAAGTCCTGCATGGGGCTCCCTGCTCTGCGGGAAGCCTTCTTCTCCCTCTCCCACTCCCCCTACTTGTGTTTCCTCCTTCGCTGTGTCTTTCTCTGTCAAATAGATAACAAATAAAACCTTTAAAAATAAATAAAAACAAAAATACATAGCTCTCAGGTCACCTGGGTGGGTGGTTCAGTCTGTTAAATATCTGCCTTTGGCTCAGGTCATTGATCCCTGGTTCTAGGGATCAAATCCTGTTTTGGGCGCCCTGCTCAGTGGGGAGTCTGCTTCTCCCTCTCCCTCTGTGGCTTCCCCTACTTGTGCTTTCTCATTCTCTCTCAAATAAATAAATAAGCAAATAAATAAAATCTTTAAAAAATATATGTAGCTCTTTATTAAAAAACAAAAGTAAATGTTGGCACCATAATCCCTTTAAGTGGCATGTAGATACATATTTTGTTTGGCATATCCTAGCATTCTTATTAGTATGTCTCATTAATATAATTTGTACCAAATAGTAAAATATTTAACACTTCCCTTTTTTTAATCTCCTCTAAAATATCATTGGATTGAGAAATCCCTGAATGGATGTACAAAGTCTTCCATTGAGTTTAATTTTCTAGTTTAAAAAAAAAGGCTCACGGGCGCCTGGGTGGCTCAGTGGGTTAAGCCGCTGCCTTCGGCTCAGGTCATGATCTCAGGGTCCTGGGATCGAGTCCCGCGTCAGGCTCTCTGCTCAGCAGGGAGTCTGCTTCCTCCTCTCTCTCTGCCTGCCTCTCTGCCTACTTGTGATCTCTCTCTCTGTTAAATAAATAAATAAAATCTTTAAAAAAAATAAAGAAAAAATAAAAAAAAATTTTTAAAAAGGCTCACATTTGCTTTTCAGGTAATTACTTAGATATGAACCAAATATTTTCTATAGCTATTTTTTTAATAAAAGGACATATTAAGACTGGGAATTGAGCACCAAATCCAGGGTTTGAAGCAGGTAGTGTGTTCATTTAACTAGGACATAGATCTTTTCCTCTATAATTAAAATTAGCCCTGCACTTATCACTAGTCATTTCTGCTTAGAGATCAGCTGTATTTTCTTTTCTCTTTAGGAGATATCTAAACTCTAAGCAACTCGAATTTTGGAGGGTGACAAAAATTATGATTGCTACATGTTAGTTTTTCTGATTTCCAATCTTAAAAATATTATGCTACTCTATTAAGAAAGCAGTTAGATAAAGTGCATAGTTTCAGGTATGCAAACCAGGGGATTCAGACAGACATTCCCTTGCAATATTTCATACACTATCCATTATACAGAGTTACATAATTAGAGGTGTATCCTCTGTAAATAAAGCATGAGAGATTCTACTTTCAGAAATATCAGGTGTTTTAAAATTAAGCCTTTATCTTACACACACACACACACAGGCAGTTAAAGGTTCACAGCAAAATTGTGCAGAAGATAGAGTTCCCAAATTCCCCCCACACCCCCCACTTAATCCTACACTTGCATAGCCTCCCCCACTATCAACATCCACCACAGGGTGTATTCACTACAGTTGGCAAATTTACATTAACACATCATAATCACCCTTAGTCCATAGTTTACCAGAGGGTTCATTCTTGGTGTGTTGAGTTCTATGAATTGGGATAAATATGTAATGACATACATCCATCTTAAGGTATCACACAAAATATTTTTGCTGCCCTATAAATCTTTTGTGCTTTGCTTATTCATTGCCACCACCATCACCACAGCAACCCCTAGAAACCACTTATTTTTTAATGTCTCCATAGTTTTGCCTTTTCCAGAATATCATATAGTTGGAATCATACAATATGCACCCATTTGGGATTGGATTATTTCATTTATTTATTTATTTATTTACTTATTTGACAGACAGAGATCACAAGTAGGCAGAGAGGCGGCAGAGAGACAGGGGGAAGCAGGCTCCCTCCTGAGCAGAGACCCCGATGTGGGATCATGACCTGAGCAGACCTGGGATCATGATCTCAGTGGATCATGTCATGAGGCTTTAACCCACCGAGCCACCCAGGCACCCAGATTATTTCATTTATTAATAAGCATTGAAAGTTCTTTCAGGGGCGCCTGGGTGGCTCTGCTCAGGTCATGATCTCAGGGTCCTGGGATCGAGCCCGGCATCAGGCTCTCTGCTCAGCGGTGAGCCTGCTTCCCCCCTCTCTCTCTGCCTGCCTCTCTGCCTACTTGTGATCTCTGTCTGTCAAATAAATAAAATCTTAAAAAAAAAAAAAAAGAAAGAAAGTTCTTTCAATGGAAATGATAGTTCATTTCCTTTTAGCACCCAGTAATAATGTTTTTTGGATATACTACAGTTTATCCATTAACTTCTGAAAGGCATTTTATTTGCCTTCTAATTTTGGCTATTATGTATAAAGCTGCATTTGTGTCCAGGTTTTTGCATGGACAAAGTGTCTGTGCCCTTTTACCTTTCTACCAGCAATGGATGAGAGTTCCATTCTCACCCTGTTCGGTATTGTTATTGTTCCAGGCTTTGACTATTCTACTAGATGTGTGTTGGTATCTTATTTTTGCTTTAGTTCGCATTTCTCTTTGTGACATGGGATACAGAACTAGTTTTTATGTTCTTATTTGTCTTCTTTATTTCTTCCTTTGTGAAGGTCTCTTCAGGTCTGTGACCCATTTTTCAACTGGGTGTTTTTCTGTTTCAACTGGGTGTTTTTGTGAGCTTTAAGAGTTCTTTGCACATTTTGGATAAAAGCCTATAATCAAATATATCTTTTACAAATATTTTCTCACAGTCTATGCCTTGTCTTCTCATTCTCTTGATATTGTCCTCCCCAGAGAAGTTGTTTTTAATTTTAAAGAAGTCCAGCTTATCCATTATTTTCTTATTTATTTATTTATGGATCTTGTTTTTGCTGTTGAATCTAAAAAGACTAATTACTATATGTAAGCTCATTTAGGCTTTTTTCCCCCTCTGTTATATTCTGGGGGTTTTATAGGTCTGCATTTCATATTTAGTTTTAAATATCCATTTTAAGTTAGTTTTTGTGAAGGGTGTTAGATCTGTGTCTAGATTCATCTTTTTTGCATGTGGATGCCAAATTGTTTCAGCATCATTTGTTAAAAAAAAACTGTCTTTGCTCTATTTGATTGCCTGTGATCCTTTATAAAATATGAGTTGACTATATTTACTTGAGTCTATTTCTGGGACCTCTATTGAATTTAATGGATTTGTCCATTAGTTTGCCCATACTACACTCTACTGATTACTGTAGTTTTATGGTAAGTGTAAATCCTCCAACATTGTTCTTCTCCTTCAATACTGTGTTGGCTATTCTGGATATTTTGCCTCTATGTATAAACTTTAGAATCAATTTATTATAGCCACAAGATAACTTACTGGGATATTGATTGGGATTGCATTGAATCTACAAATAAAGTTGGGAAGAACTGATATCTTGACAATATTGAGTCTTCTTATTTGTGGATATGGAGTATCTCTGCATTTCTGTAGTTGTTATTATTTTTTATTTAATTCATTTGAATCTTGTAGCATTCTTCATATAACTCATATATGTCTTGTTAGATGTATACAGAAGCATTTTATTTTGAGGGATGGTAATGTAAATGGTACTGTGTTTATTTTTTATTTCAAATTCCACTTCATTGTTCATTGTTTATTGCTGGGTATATAGGAAAGCAATTGAGTTGTGTATATTAGCCTTGTATTATGGAACCTTGCTATAATTGCTTATTAGTTCCAGGAGATTTTTGTTGATTCAAATTTTCTATAATCATGTCATCTATGACCAAAGACATTTTTTATGTCTTCTTTCCAAATCTGTGTCTTTTATTTCTTTTCTTGCTTTTTTGCATTAACCATAACTTCCAAGTATGATGTTAAAACTGAGTTTAGAGAGGGCACATCTTTGCCTTATTCCTGATCTTAAAGAGAAAGCTTCAAGTTTCTCACTTTTAAGTATGACATTAGCTGGAGGTTTTTATAGATATTCTTTATCAAGTTGAAGAAGTTAATTATTTATTTAATTTCCTTAATGGGTATATGCCTATTCAGATTGCTGCTTCTTGTGTGAATTTAGGCAAATTATGTTTAATCTAGATTATCAAATTGTGAGCATAGAGTTGTTTGTATTATTCCTTTATTATCTTGTTAATTCCACTGATTAGTGATGTTCCCCTCTTTCATTTCCGACCTTAGTAAAATTTCTGTTCTTTGTATGGTTTTCTTTGCTAGCCTGGCCAGAGGTAATCAGTTTAATCGATCTGTTCAAAGAACCAGTTTTGGTTTTATTAATATTCTATTTTGATTTTCTGTCTTCAATTTCATTGATTTCTGATCTAATTGTCAGTATATATTTTTTCTGCCCACTTTGGATTTAATTTGCTTTACTTCTTTCTTATTTCTTATGATAGAAGCTGAAATGATTGATTTTAGATCTTTGTTTCTGATGTACCTTTCAATGTTATAATTTTCTCTCTAAGCCTGATTTTGTTTTTTTTTTCCACAAATTTTGAAACATTTTGTTTTCATTTTCACTTAGTTCAATATATTTTTTAAAATTTCTTGTAAGATTTACTTGACCCATGCATTATTTAGATGTAAACTTTTTGTTATGTTCTTTAGGATTTTCCAGTTAACTCTCTGTTACTGATTTTTAGTAATTCTAGTATTGTCTGAGAGCAAACATTGTGTGATTTCCATTCTTTTAAATGTGTTAAAGTTTGTTTTATGTCCCGCAGTTTGGTATATTTTGAGTAAAGCTCTGGTGAACTTGAAAAATATGTGTATTCTCCAATTGTTGGATGACATAGTCTATGGATGTCTATGGATATCCCGTTGATTGATAATGTTAAGTTTATTTTTTTTCCTGATTTTCTTAATGTGTCTATTTCTGATAGGGAGGTGTTAAACTGGATCAACTACAATAGTTGATTCATTTATTTCTCTTTACAATTCTGTTTCTGTGTCACATAGTTTGATCCTCTCTTGTTAGGTGTATACACATTGAGGATTATTAGGTCTACTTAGAGAACTGACTCCCTTATCTTTATATAATGCTCATCTTTGTACCTCTGTAACTTTCCTTAATCTGAAGTCTGCATAGTCTGAAATTAAATAGCAACTCCTGCTTTCTTTTGACTACTGTTAGCATAGTATATTTTCCTCCTTTTACTTACTTTTATTCTATGTGTGTTCACCATTTAAAGTAGATTTCTTATAGACAACAGATGCTTGGGTCTTGCTTTGTGATCCACTAAGAAAATCTGTTTTTATTGGATGCATTTAGACCATTGACATTGAAATTTATTATTGATATAGCTGGATTAATATCCACCATATTTGTTACTGTTTTCTATTGGTAGTTCTTGTTCTTTGTTCTTGTTTTGGCTTTCCACTCATTTTCTGTCCTATGTGATTTTAAGTGATCATTTTATATGATTCTGTTACTCTGCTTGACTGCAGAGTAACAGAATCATATAAAACATTTTTTAAAAGACATATATTGTACTTTTTTTAAAATTTCAGTGGTTGTTCTAGAGTTTGCAATATACATTTATAGGTAATCCAAGTCTACTTACAAATAACATACCACTTCACAGGTAATGTATCTTATAATAACAAAATAATTCTAACTTATCTTTCCTATTTCTTATATCATCACTGTCATAATTCTACTTATATGTAAGCATATATGTATGCATATAAAAATACTTATGTACATCATATACATGCATAAGTATACATAATTGAATACATTATTGATATTAATATTTTAGTAAAAACTTACCTGTTAGATTAATTAATAATTTTAAAGAGTTTTTATTTTACCTTAGTTATTCTTTCTTTGATGGACTTCCTTAATTTACATAGAACTGAGTTCTGATGTATATTCTTTTCCTCTTTTCTAAAGAACTCTTACTATCATTTTCTTCAAAACACATTTACTGACAACAAATTCTCTCAAATTTTGTTTGCTTAAGAAAATATGGTTCTCTTTCATTTTTGAAAGATAATTTCATAGGATACATAATTTTAAGTTGGTGTGTTATTATTTTGTTTTGTTTTCTCATCACTTTATTTTACTCTTCTTTCTTGCATAATTTCTGAAAAGTCAGATGTTTTTAGTTCTTCATTTCTTTGTAGCTAAGTTTGTTTTTTTTTGTTTTGTTTTTAAGATTTTAATTATTTTTTTGAGAGAGAGGCAGAGAAAGTGACAAAGAGCACAGGTGGGGAGGAGAGAGAGAAGCAGGCTTCTCATTGAGCAGGGAGTCCAATTCAGGACTCTATCCCAGGACCCTGAGATCATGACCTGAGCCAAAGGCAGACACTTAACTGACTGAGCCACCCAGGCAGCCCTGTAGCTAAAGTGTTCTATTTTTTTTTTTCTGGCTTCTTTCAGGATTTTTTTCTTTATTATTTATATTCCATAGTTTGGAAATTACATACCTAGGGATAGTTATTTTTTATTTCTTTGTTTTCCTTTTCTGTTTATTGTTGTTTTGGCATTTACCCTGCACAATGTTCTCCGAGCTTGCGGGATCTGTGGTGTGCTACTTGATACTATTTTGGGAAACTGTCAGTCATTACTGTTTAAAATATTTCTTTGGTTTCTTATCCTTCCAGTATTCCCATTAAGTATATGTTATACCTTTTGTGATTGTCTCATAATCTTTGTATAGTCATTCGTTGACATTATTTTTGATGTTTTGTTCTCTTTGCTTTTCTGATTTTTGAGGATTCTAATCAATATCTCCTCTAGCTCAGAGATTCTTCCCTCAGCCATGTATGGTCTAATAAGTCCGTCAAAGGCATTTTTAAAAAATTTCTATAACAGATTTGTGATCTTTAGTATTTTGATTCTTTCTTAGGATTTCTATCACTTTGTTTCCATTATCCATCTGTTCTTATATGCTGTCTACTTTATCCATTATCACCCTTAGCATATCATATATAGAGGTAGAAAAATAGATATAGGTGTATATCTCCCTGGTCTAATAATTCCACTTCTGCTTTGTGTAGTTCTGATGCTTGCTCTGTCTCTTCAGATTGTGGGTTTTTTTTTTTTGTTTGTTTATTTGTTTGTTTATGTGTTTTTCTACTTGGTATGTCTTGTAATTTTTTTTCTTGATAGCAGACATGGCATAGTGGGTAAAAGGAATTGCTATAAATAGGCATTTAGTGATTCAGTAGTGAGATGTGGGACTTTCAGTGAGCCTATGCCTTTAGACTATAAACTTCACAGAGTTTCTTAATTATTTTCTCCATTTTAAGTAGGACAGAATGGCTAGAGTGTGTTGGAGTTGGGTGTTTTTATTTTCCCACAGTTAGCTCTGAATGTACCTCTGGCAAGTTAGGCTTTTAACTAGTTACCCTCAGAACAGACCTTCTGAAGGACTTCAAAATGCTTCCTCTCCTTTACATCCCCAGAAGTACCAGGGGATATTTCTTTAATATTTATTATTACAGAAACTAGTAAAGTTTCTAGTGGGAAATTTTTACAATATTTCTCCCCATCAGCCATGGCTGTGGCCCCCTGGAGTTTTTAACTTTTAGGTGTGTCCCCACTGAACCCATAATTCATCATTATAGTTCTAGGTTTTCCTACCCTGGTACTGGTTTCCATGAGGTTTCTGTTCAGAAGTTTCTTCCCTGAAGCAGCAACTCTCTGTATTTACCCATATATCTCTCCAGTCTTGGGGGAAGTAGTTTGCCTTATATCTCCCCCTCTTTTATGAATCCAAGAAAGGTTGTTAATTATTTACCCTCTTTATCTTTTTATGATGGTACAGTGATGAGGGGGGAGAGAGCAGAAAGAAAGGGAGAAGCAGAATCTGTCCCCCGACCTGGGAGCTTGATGTGGGGCTTGGTCCCAGGACCCTGAGATCATGATCTGAACCCAAGGAAGACACCTAACCAACTGAGCCACCCAGGTGCCCCTTAGTTGTAAATACATGTAATACATCACTTCTTTTCATGAAAAATAACCATCAGATTGTTTTCTCTATATTCTTATGTAAATATTAAACAAGATATTCTCAATTCTAACTCCAAAGAACACAAATTCAAAAATGTTTTTAGTTAATGATTACTATCATAGCATGAGATGAGTAATCTTCATTTGAATGGCAAAGTCCCTTTCGTCCATAATGCAATTTTAAAAATAGATAGATAGGTAGGTAGACAAGTATAAATGACTTACAGTTCAGACTCTCCAAAATTCAGGTAAAAGTGGAGCATGTAGAAAGCACAATATATGGAGAGAAGGTTAGTTAGGTAGAGGATAGAAAGCAGCTAAAGAGGTGAAAATTAAAAGGGCATTAATTACAAAGGAAAAAATGATACATAGTCACAGAAGAAACTAACCAGAATATTCTATTACTACACTTTTTAATCTTTATACTAAATTATATAGGTCAATGTATTTTATTTTTATAGTGTTTTTAATTTAACAAAAAACTGTTATTCTGCATATACACATTTTCCTTTTTTTTTTTTTTTAAGATTTTATTTAGTTATTTGACAGAGAGAGAAATCACAAGTAGGCAGAGAGGCAGGTAGAGACAGAGAGGCGGAAGCAGGATCCCTGCTGAGTGGAGAGCCAGATGTGAGGCTTGATGCAGGGCTTAATCCCAGGACCCTGAGGTCATAATCTGAGCTGAAGGCAGAGGCTTAACCTACTGAGCCATCCAGGCACCCCTGCATATAAACATTTTCTAAATTAATATATCAATTGTGACTTTTTAAAAAATCACTCACACACATTTTTTGAGGGGAAAAATTATATTGAAGTTATCAGCTCATTTTACATAAATTATAAAATATTCTGAATAACAACAACAACAATAAAACAAAAACAAAAAGCAAAACCAGAATGTATATCTTTGAAGTAAATAGATGACAATTTCATTATCGTGAAATTTAGGACAACCAGTTTAAATATTTAGCACATAAAGGCTTCAGAGGCTAAAGATTTTATTATATAAGCAATATGCATCATTCTTGAAGTCTTGAGAGATTTTTTTTTGATAAATGCACTGTCAAAGTTCACATACAATGGTAACAGAGAATATAAAGAGTTGCTTGCAAGTTATAAATGTACACTTAAGTCCCCACATAGGACAAGAATATAGGAAAGAAATTTTTGCAATTATTTTTATTTATAATCTTACATTTTCTTAAGACTATAACTATTTAGAATTTAACTTTCTTTTGCATTAAAATGAATAATTTCTTCCTCTGTCCTATCATACATAATTTCATTTCAGAAGAACCACTATTAAAAGAAGGCCTGGGGCACCTGGGTGGCTTAGTAGGTTAAGCAGCTAACTCTTGGTTTCAACTCAGCTCAGGATCTCGGGGTCCTGGAATTGAGCTGGGCGTGGGGTTCTGTGCACAGCACAGGATCTGATTGAGATTCTTCCTCTTCCCTCTGCCCCCCTTGCCCCCGACACTCATGCTCTCGCTCTCGCTCTCTCTCTCCCCCAAAATAAATAAATAATAAATAAATAAATTTTTAAAAAAGAAGGTCTACACAGAAATTCTATTTTTTAGCTACTCTTGTGGAAAAGCATGCCTGAGTCTTAAAATATGAAATGGAGACTAGAATTTTAACCAATGTAATAAAGATTGTAAAATTTTACTTCTACCTCTGAATGTCTATTATGCACCAGGCACTAAACAGTGTCCTGAGAGACAAAGATTAACCTGACTTTATGGGCTTCATGCTTTATTAGATAGCTAGACACATAAACAAATAATTATTATAAGTCTAACTAAGTAACATACAGTAGAATGAACTAACTGCAACTCATGGAACAAGCTAAAATGTTTTGAGTGATTTCTACAGAATTTTCAGATTTTCAAGGCAAAGGTAATTTTGTTTTTGTCCAGGGACCACTAAGTAGGGAAAATGGAAACCACTCCAGGAAATGGATCAATAAGATAAAAAGAAAGCAAACCTATCAAAGTTTACTATATATGCTTGCCTAAATTTTTCAATAGTTCAGTAGTGGCTATTCTCACATTTAATGGAAATATTATTTCTTATAAAAGTAAGTAAAATCTTCTGGTAATTTATTAAAATTATACAAGCTTTTCACCCTAACTCTGCAGTTTATATTCTAACAATACAACTAGTTTAGATTCTCTATTATGAAAGATAATACTAAAGGGGTTGTTTTTCATGTGCTAGTGTTGTTAAGGCAGAAAAAGAAAAAGAACCATTTGGTTACAAGTGATAACGGTGTGATAAATTATACTTCAGTCTCCAGACTCTGAACTATTAATGCAAATATTCAAAAAACTTTTAATTTTGTACAGGATATGATGCGATACAAAATGTTTAGATATATGTATGTGGTGCTTAGGTCTAAGTTCTAAAATAACCACACTGCGGGTATTGATAGATTTCAAACGAACAGGAAATGACAAGAGTTAGCAAACTTTGCAAGAGCCTTTAAAGTTACTCCACTTGAGGGTTTCCTTTCACATCTTTCTTTCTCAGGTCCTTAAAAAAAAAAAAAATGTGACTCTCAATGCCTTTCAAGTAGTATAATTTAAAACATGCTGAAATTAGTTAATAGTTGTTTACTTATTATGTGTTGTATGTTGTTTAAAATATTACCTGCTATAATTTATTTAGCCCTCACAACAAGTGAGATAGCTGCTCTTTTCTAGTTGAGAAAGATGAGGTCCAGAGAACCTGTATTCTGTCTTAAGGAACATGATTTTTAACAGTTTATTGATTGACCATCAGTGTCATTAATTTCTAGATTTGCTGTGCTAATTGCTGTGATTTTCACATATAACATCAAACATTTGAATGAAATTGTGTCTTTTATAATTAATACTAAATAAGAGTTATGTTAAAATTGATGCATTCTAAGGTTATCGTGAATTTTGTTAATATTAAGAAATATATCTAATGTATAGAAATTCCAAAGTTTCAGTTTTGACCACATATTTAATTTACAAAAGAGATGTTGTATGATGAAGTAAAATATATTTTGTATCCTGATGAAGTCCCAGTAGTTCATTTTTGCTTTTGTTTCCCCTGTGTCTGGAGATGCATCTAGCAAGAAGTAGTAAATACAAAACACCTTGAATAACAACAAACTTTGCATAAAATAATGTAAAAATGTGAATTTCAAATATTTTATTGTTGAAAGTTACCAAGTGAAGGTAGTTAAAGTATGGCAGAATGTCAGGACTATGACAAACTTTAATGATTATCTACCTGAACCCTTCATTATGTTTGAATGTATATAGCCATTCATGCATTCAGAACTGTGGCAAGTAATATCCTGGAACTTTTCAGGGAATTTTATAATTAATATCACTACTTCCTAAGGTTACCTTGTTTCTTTTTTGCACAAGCTTGCTAAATATTAGAAGGAAGGTATTTTTGAAAGAAAGCATGGTTTCCCTGTCAATGCGCTGCCATTGTAGCCAAAGACTTCATTGTCCTTGGTGTTGGCCCGTGCCGTTTTATGCATGTCTTATTCCACTACGTGCTAAGGAGAATCTTCTGTAGGCAAACAGAATTCACTTAAGAACAGACCTAAGAACAGAAATAAGAATAACATGGCTGAGTTAAAAAATGATTTTTAAAAAGTTATCACTGAAGGAAAGAAGACATATGACAAGTATGAAAACAAAAAATAAGAGGATTAAGAGGATTACTAGGCAAAGCTGAGTTTATAAAAGGCTAAAGTGACAACAAGTAAAAAAGTTGTACAGAACAGTAAAGAATGCCAAAATATATACAGGTATCAGTAGCATTATACTATTTTTACTCTCTGTGTACCCACAGTTATTGGTTCTTTTGCTATTATCTAATTAGCTACCAACCAATTGCTATTAGCTATTAGCTCTATTGCTGACTTTTATATGACCAATTACTCTTTATTATATATAAAGCAACTTTATTATAAACTCATACTTTCTATGATTTTTAAAAGATGCATGAAAAACAATGTCTATTTCGAGTACTTTGATATGTTGCTAACAATCTTGGTTTGTGTTCTAACTCTTCATTTATGGTTTAAATAATCAAATTATGTTCAAATTAGAAATTAGTTGCCGGGGGGAGGGGGTTTGGGAGAAGGGGGTGGGATTATGGACATTGGGGAGGGTATGTGATTTGGTGAGTGCTGTGAAGTGTGTAAACCTGGTGATTCACAGACCTGTACCCCTGGGGATAAAAATATATGTTTATAAAAAATAAAAAATTAAAAAAAAAATAAAAATAAAAATAAAAATAAAAAAATAATAATAATAAAAAAAAAAAGAAATTAGTTCTCTGTAGACATAGCATAATATGGCAGTTCATTCAGGTTAAGGAAAGTTGGTGTCTGTACTGGCACTCAAAACATAATTATCAGGACCTATAAAATATTCTAGAGAAGGCTGTGATCCTAATAAAATTAACATGGAAATTTTAATAAGTAAGAAATGTTCTTTCAAAATTTGAGATTAGATTTTTTAAATGTACATTTTTGTTGAAATTTATTGGTCATTTCTCATATGCCCCAAAATTGTGAGTGTGTTTTTGGCCCCCCCACCCCCCCACCACTGTTGAAGGATTTTTCCTCATGTATTTTTTTTTTATTTTTTAAAGAATTTTTTAAAGATTTTATTATGGGGCTCGATTCCAGGACCCTGGGACCATGACCTGAGCTGAAGGCAGATGCTTAAAGACTGAGTCACCCAGGAGCCCTACCTGATGTCTTTTTTAATGGATCTTAAGGAATGATTTCCAGGTCAATGCTACTTAATTGATAAAAGAAGCCTCTCAAAGCAAAATAAACATTCTATGTTTATAAACATTCTATGTTTATTTCTGAAAAAACAATTATGATATAATAGAATACTTAACTATGCAAAGTTACCTCAAAATACTATCTCCTAGCATCAACTATTTTCATTCAAAACTGTAAGACAAACGAGTTCTAATTTTGGAATAAGACATTCTCTAGATGAGTATTTCTCAGTGCATTTATGTGAGCAACACACAGTATGAGGTCAGATATGCTTGTTATAAGAGCCAGCATTTACTTCTAAGTACTTTAGGAAAAGGAATGGCTAAATCTACATTGTCTGCACAAATAGTGCAGTGATGAGAAAAAGTGATTAGAAAAAGAAATGTAGAGATGCACAATTGTTTTGGTATTAGCAGTGAGATTTACCTGAAATGGGGAGGGGAACTAATAAAATAAGACTTTTAACAATATTTTACATCTCAGGCTACAATTCTTATCTGGGAATCTCTTGCCTGATGGTGGGAGCTAAATTCTCAAGCGATGTTTGGAAATTCAAGAACTCCTCGTGGTTAAATTGTTTTTATACTTTCAGCTTGTGAGTTTCCCTGTCATGACAAGCCAGCATGGGATAAAATGTTTGGAAGGAAATCCAGGAGGCTACTGTGGCTAAAACAGGATGAACAGGAAGAGTAGTAGGAAATGGAGTCAGAGAAGACAGGACAGGGAAGGAACAAATCATCAAAATATTGAGGGTGGTAGTGAGTTTGTGGTTTTATTTTGGGTGAGTTGGGAAACCATAATAGGAATTTCAGCATTATATGACATGAACTAAATCACATAATATGATCACTATGGGCATTATATGTATTGAAGATGGATGTATGCAGAGGAGGCAATTATGAGAAATCTTTGGATTCTCTCTCTCAATCTACATTATTTTTGGTGGGAAAGAAAGCTTACATGGTGAAGTCCTAAAAGGTACTAACTCTTTAATGTGTGAAGTTGTTGAGAGGAGAATGGCTAGAAATATGCCCGAGTAGAGTTAAAATTATATCCAGGATATGGTACTTAACATCATAGGGCTTTAGATCTCCAAAGAGAATGAAGAGAAATCCAAAGATTGGACACTTGGGGGGTTAGAGTTCAGATGATGAAAAATAATCTTGCAGTATTGCTGTCTGTAGGCACCTTGTAAACAGAGGGTAGTGTTGATGGGATTAGTGTCATTTGTGCAGTAAGGCAGCAGAAATAAAGGAAAGAGTTTTGCCAGGAGTACACAGAGTTGGATGAACTCCCCTGAGAGTTTGTTGAAATCCATGTAGAGATCAGTGGTGGGTCAGCTTTATTTGAACCAGAGGGCTTTGGTGGATCTTCAGCTGAGTCACTCTGTTAGCAATATCAAGACTAGTGAAGCAGCTAGCTCAGACTCTCTTTGTCTACCTTACTTGACAATTCTTATTTGATTTAGTGGACTCTTTCCCATTTCCTTTCTTCTGGTCCCAGTTGTTCCTCAAGGCTTGTTTTTGGTCTTAATCCTCTATATTATCTTTATAATAGCATATCTATTTCCATGGCCTCAATGCTTAGCACACACACCTCCTACCTTTATTTTAAATTATTTTACTAATCTTGACCTAACATCTATCAAGTGATGACTCATAATACTCCTAATTGTTTAAAAATGAGCTCCTTCCTTAAAGTCATTAAGTAAAAGAATCCACATTTTGAAGTGAACAAAATATTTGAGCACAAATAAAATCATAAAAAATGGTATCCAAATGACCAATAAATATGTAAAAAAGGTGTGCAACTCTCATTCATCTAGATAAATGCAAATTCAAAACATGTTTAATAAATTATTATAAATCTGACACAATGGCTAAAATGAAAAGATGGAAAAGTCAAAATGATTGCAAGGATGTAGAGCAATTGGTATTTTCATATGCTGTTGGAAGGCATTTAAGCTTTTCATGAGGTGAAGAAACAGACTCTAAGATCTTGATGTAATAAAAAAATCATTGTAAGAGGGAATCGGTAATTCTGACTATAAAATGATGTCTACCTGGTTGGTCTTTATTTTGACTGATCTGTCTTTGCATTTAAAGTTGAGTTTTATATAGAAAACAGGAATCACTATAGAAAGTGGCCATAAGCAAGCAAAAATAAAAATAAAATAAATGTGCATCCCTCAACTTATGGTATATCTAAATTCTGAAACTTTAAAACTAAGTCACAATACATTGAAGTTTTTCTTAATTTAATGAGAAGATGGGGGTGTGAAGACTGGTTTCTCCCCAACTGTTATCGCCCGCCACCCAGTGTCAGATTTTTAGCACACGCTTCAAGACACTCATAATGAGTGCTTTAGAATTTACAAAAAGAGGCCAAAGCAGAGGTAACATTCCATGGTTGTTGTTGTTGTTATTGTTACATCATTTAAGCAATTGGAAAAAGTAATTTAGAATAAAATTAGTATTCTTTGATCGTGATATCATCTTACTAGGACATAATATAGAGAGCTAGCAAAAATGTCACAGACTTATGTGGCTGGTGGAGATTACTAAATGTCATCTGGCTCATATTATCCTAACTTTGAAGAAAACTTATATTCCCAGATAACTCATTTCTGAAAATATACAAGGTTTAGTGGTCTCACTATAGACATATATGCAAGTCCCCACTCTGTGAGAAATATCTTCTTCATATTTACTGTAAATCACCACACATCTATTTAAACTTGAGACCTTGACATGAACCAGAAGTAAATTAATCCCATGTTTATGCTGAAGATCAATGCTGTGTTCTGACTCATATTTAAATCACAGATAGGTAAAATTCCATCTGTAGTGAACCACTTCATATCTTGGTGTCAGTTTGGTGGTAGGGGAACTGCTGTAGCCATGATGAAGACTGGCTTGATGTTCACTAATTATAGTTCCTCTTGTTTTGGTCATAATCCTTAGCGTCTTTAGCACTTAGATTGGGACTATGGGTAACTAAGCATTTAACTTTTACTAAAAGTTAAAAAAAAGCAGAAAATCAACAAAACAAATTTGCATTATCATTGAATCCAATTTTTTGTAAATCAGAGAGTTTAGGTGTAAAACTTTAACCACACATTTTATAAATTGCAAAGCAGATATCTGGGACTAGATCATAGGTTTTCTAATAATGCTGTGTTTTTACCAGCAGTCCACAGTGTTTTTGTATGTGTTATCAGCTATTTTTTTAGATTGAGCTTAAAAACAAGTTTCAAGAACAGTATTGCAAAAACAACTCAGAACACAAGACATCAATAAAAAAGAAGTATGAAAGAATAGAATCTTTTGAGAAAAATAAAAACTGTGTAATACATAAATTCTTTTTTTTTAAAGATTTTATTTATTTATCAGAGAGAGATGGGGAGAGAGCGAGCACAGGAAGACAGAATGGCAGGCAGAGGCAGAGGGAGAAGCAGGCTCCCTGCTGAGCAAGGAGCCCGATGCGGGACTCTATCCCAGGACGCTGGGATCATGACCTGAGCGGAATGCAGCTGCTTAACCAACTGAGCCACCCAGGCGTCCCAATACATAAATTCCTTACAAAAAAAAAAAGGTTATACACCAAAACAGATTGGGTCCATCATAACCTAGCAACTGTTCAAAATGGACAAAAAACTTAATTTTAAACTCTTGAATAAGCAGAGATTTTTCAATGGCTTCAAAAAAAAAAAAAAAAAAAAAAAAAAAACTAAAGGAAATCTTAAAACAAGAAATACTTATGGATTGTCTTTGAAAGTATCCTGTTTATATGCTGAATAAATCATCAGCCCGTTTATATAAACCTGTTTATATAGGAAATCAATGAAAGCACAGTAGATACGGTTTCTTTTTGGAATGAGGTACCTTTGAAGTTATCCATAGTCTAACATGCTGAGTGTGAAATAAACATCAGGGTAATGCAGTCTCATTACAGAAACATAATCTGAAAATTAATTTACAAAAAATGAAGGGAAAACAACAACAACATTTTCCTAAGTATCTGAGTGCATGAGGTGCCCTGGAAAATACTGATGCCTAGGCATGTCCAGAAGATCACCCAAGTATTCTAAATTAGGGGACTCTGACTTTCTAAAACTATGGTTTGCTCTCAAACTAAGCTTTTAAATAGCTTCTCTTTTCATTCTTTACTTTTTGCTTTGTTATTTTTAATCAGTGTCATGGATTTTTGTGGTATCTATTCATCAATAAACTTTCAAGCATATGTGTAAAACTAGAGATCTCCAAGCTCAAATGACCAAGTACTTTCTCAGCATATCCATTTGGATGTCTAATAGACTTCTCAAGCTCATTGTATGAAAAATAAACTTTTGTTATTCCTCCTCACCTTTAATTTCATCTCAGAAAAACAAAACAAAACAAAACCTTTTTCACTTCCTCAGATGAAGTGGCCTTGTGTCCTTCCTGACTTTTCTCTCACTCCTCATATTCAGTGTGTCAGACATACCTGTTGCCTGTGCCTTCAAAATGTAGTTCAAATTTAATACTTTTAACCGGCTCTACTGCTAACATCCTGGTTCAATCACAATCATTAATGGGTTATTTCAGTAGCCTCCCAGACTAGTTTTACTGTTTGCATACTTGCCCTCCTTTAATTTATTGTCAAAGAAGAAGCTACAATAATCCAGTTATCAATTGATATCTTGCCACCTATGCTCAAAATCTTTCCATGGCTTCCCTTTTCCATGCAGAACTTGGGCCAAATTCTTTACTTACATTGTCCCCCTACAAAGCCTTCCATGATGTGGTCCCTCCTACCTCTCTAACTTTAATTCTTGCTATTCCTCCCCTCAGTCCATCTGCTTTGGCCACATGGACATTTATGCTATTGGTTGACCATAGAAGATTAACATTGTAGCTTTTAGCCCTTGTTCTTGCTGTTCTTTCTTTTTAAAACACTCCTTGTTAGATATATATATATGCAAGCCGAGGTTCAATAGAAAACTGACGACACAATCAAATGAAGGTAAAGTGAGGAAGGTTTCTTTAAAATGGGACTAATTGCTAAGGTTTGGGGAAGGTACAGGGAAACACTTCAGCAGAAGGGAAAAAAAAATACTTTGTATTTTCTCCACTAATAGATTGAATTATTTTACTTAATATCTATTACATCAGTCTCCTGGGGGGGGGGGGAATCAGGGAGAACAGTAACTGAATTTCTCTTTGTCTACTTTTCTACTCCCGAGAGTAGTACAATGTGAATTTTACAGTAAACACTCAATATATATAGATCAAATGCAAAGGAATAGTAGTAGCATCAGCAGTAGTAATAGTAGTTGTTGTAACAGCCTTGGTATTAATAGTAGCTGTGAAAATAATACTTTAAAATGGACCAGGCATTGTTGTGCCAACTGTTTTAATTGCATTATCTTACTAAATCTTCATTACAACCTAGGAGATAGAGACATTTATTTTCCTCACGTTAGAAATTAAGTAGCTGAGGTTCAAATCATAAGCGATTGCTGAGGCCAGGATGACAATAAAAAATCCTGACTACTGCCAAGTTTGTACTTCTTTTTTTTTTTTAATTTGTTTTTCATTTATTTTCAGCATAACAATATTCATTATTTTTGCACCACACCCAGTGCTCCATGCAATCTGTGCCCTCTATAATACCCATCACCTAGTACCCCGACCTCCCACCCCCCGAGTTTGTACTTCTTTTGATGCACTTGATTGTTTCTTCATTGACATTAACTTTTCTCTCCCTCTGCAGAGTGAAAGAGATTGTTCATATATACAGGGTTAGGCAGTGATATCTTGCTAATATTCCAGGTTCCTACAAACCTTCTGTATTAGTTTCACAGGGTTGCCATAACAAATTGTCACAAATGTGGTAGATTAAGACAACAGAAATATATTCTCTCACAGTACAGTTTTAGATGTCAGAAGGCCAAAGTCAAGGTGTGACCAGGGCCATGCTCTCTCAAAGGCTTATGGAGGATCCTTCCTTGTTTCTTCCAGCTTCCGGTGACTCCAGCTTTTCTTGGCTTGTGGCAGAATAATAGAAATATTGGTCTTTATCTTCAGATAAGCCTTTTCCTTGTACCTCTGAGGGTCCCTTTCTTTTCCCTTCTAAGGGTTCCCTCATTGGATTTAGGATCCACTCTAATATGGTGTGATCTCATCTTGATCCATACCTTGATTGCATTACAAAGACCCTATTTCATAATAAGGTCACATTCTGAGGGGCTAGGTGGACATGGATTTTGGGGGAACATTGTTCAACCCAGTAAACCCTTCTTTCTAGGGATTAAGATCTTTTAACCCTTTTGAGTCTACTTACCTGTCAGGAAGGCTTGAATTCCTTCAGAATTCAAAGCCCATCAGCTCTGAATTATTTTAAGTTTACTTACCTGTCAGGAAGGCTTGAATTCCTTCAGAATTCAAAGCCCATCAGCTCTGAATTATTACACTATCACTTAAATCCCCATGCTATCTTGTACCACCTCTATCAGGGATGCTCCCTTTTAATAACTCTGGGATTAAGACTAATTGACACTTCTAAGCACCCTGCCAAGATCCTGAGTGAGAATCCACATTAAATAATACAAGTAGTTCCTGACTTATCTTGACTCAATTTATGATTTTTTGACTTTGCTATGATGGGAAAGCAAGACATATATGGTAGAAACCACACTTTGAAGTTTGATTCTTATCCTGGGCTGCCAATATATGGTATGATACTTTCTCATGGTGTTGGGCAGTGGCTGCTAGCTATAACTCCCAGTCACCCATCAATCAGAATAAACAACCAATACTCTTAAAACCATTCTATATGCATGCAACTATTCTGCTTTTAACTTTCAGTACAGAATTCAATAAATTACACAAGAATATTTAATTATAATATAAAATAGGGATGTGTTAGTTAATTTCCCCTAATTTAGGATAATGTAAGTATTCTGAGCACATTTAAGGTAGGATAGGCTAAGCTATCATGTTTGGCAGGTTAGGAGATAGAGATGTATTAAATGCATTTTTACCTTAGGATGTTTTCAATTTATGTTGGATTTACTGGGACATAATCCCATCATAAGTCAAGGAAGAGTTGTATTCAGCTCATATTTGGCCCTTCCCCTTTTTAACAATAATATAATTCTGATAGTTTTTTTTTTTTTTAAATCCTTCAGCTATAAGGTCTTTCTATAAAGTATTAGATGGGGAGAGCTGGGTGGCTCAGTTAAGTGTCTGCTTTCAGCTTAGATCATGATCCCAGCATCCTGGGATGGGGTCCCACATTTGGCTCCCTGCTCAGTGGGGAGGTTGCTTCTCTCTCTGCCTGCTACTCCCCCTGCTTGTGCTCTCTCTCTCCCTCCCTGAAAAAAAAAAAAAAAAAACCTGTTAGGTAATTTTTTTTTTTAACTTAAGGCTTATTTAGTATGAGAAGGGAAAATTCTCAAAGGACAAAAACAAAATGGAATCATAAATACTAAAAAGTGAGTAAACTCTGAAATTGGAGCATGCCCTCAGTTCATATTGATCCTACATAAAGCAGAAATTTTGTTGTAATTACTGGAGAAAATATAAGAAGGCTAGGACCCTTGAAGCCTAGGATAAGAAGGAAGGAAGTTTAGCAAACCTTGTGGAAAATTGGACTCCCAAATTCTATACCTCTTAGCTAATGAATAAAATAACAACATTCTATGCCATAAAGGGTGATGCGGAGAAAAAAAAGTCTGGAAATTTCTAATATAATCTACCCTTCAGATATACATCAGACTTTCAGATGGAAAGTAACAAATTTCAATCTATTTCATGGATATTTAATTTATGAGAAACTGCCAAAGTATCTAAGAGCATTGAAAGTATCAATTAATATTGATGTATGTACAAAATGTTTATTGCAGCAAAATAAATATTTAAAAAATAGAAACTGAGCATATATATCTATAATATTTTGTTAGGATAAGGGAAAGCTAGTTTCAGAATGTGTGCAGTATGACTACATTACATAGGTGTCTTACTTTGGATTTCCTTCAAAATTAACTCAAAGACAAAGACTGTAACACAGCTAGATAATTTAGGAGGTGATTGTTGGAAACACAAATGAAGATACAGGGAAAGTGAGACAGAAAAGGAAGAGAAATCAGTAAATGGTGCAGTATGTTAATGATTCTGTTACAGATAGGGACAGCTTGGTCTCAATGTTATTGGAGATCATCTAAAATTGTCTGAAGTATGCTTCATAAGGTTCTACTGGAGAACAAGGAGGGAGAGGCATTTCTTCATGAATTCTTCTCTTCCCATTTTATGTGATTCCTCACACCCTCATCCACCCAGTGATTTCCAGCATGTCTTGATTACACAAACATCCATAGTACCAACACAAACTCACAGGCCCCAAAGAAGAGAGACCCAGGTAGTTAAAGTCAGCAGTTGTCAATGTTATGGACTAAGTACTGAAAAAGCTTCTCTTAAATGCAGGTTGCTATGAACTCTGAAGGCTATGGGGCATCCAAGGAATCTGCTGTGGTGAGGGGTGGAAGGATAAAACACCCACCCATGAGCATGGGGAATGATGTGAAAGGATACCTTACATTTTTTATCCTGTCAGTCGGAGAAGAGTTTAGATAGTTTGATCTTTTCTATATATAACTTTGCATTGTTTGACTTGTTGTTATAAGCATATATTATTTTTATATTAAATATATATATAATATCCATCCACTTTAGGAGACTATATTTACTATTTTGGTAGACCATTTGGTGGTCCACAAATAACACATTTAATAGATATGCATTGATGTTGGTAATTCATGGAGTTAATTCAGCAATATTATTCCAAAAGGATGAGAAAAGCTTTAATAAAGAAATTCAATTAAGCATACTTTGGCAGATGATTCCATTAGAGAGATATATTGAGGATGAGTAACCAAATCTTATTTCCATTATTTGGAAGGCTTTCTGGTAATTTAATCCCAGCTCACATTTTCAATTTTCAAGTAATATTGTTTAAAGTATTTGTGACCAGGACAAATGGGGGAAAAGAAGCAATCCAGAGGATATGATTACATAGTTTTTATCTATACCCAAAACCATAAGTTGAGCTTTGCCAAGCACAAGAACTTGCATATCAGAGAAAATCAATAAAATATCTTTGATAAAGCTGCCTGTATCAATTAATGTTTGGTTTACTGAATGAAGAAAAGAGTGATTCAGTCAATTTTACAGGTGTGAACATCTAGAAATTTGGAAATAACTATTTCATGATGAAATTTCATATGCATAAACCACTCATTTTAACATAGTGAAATCTACACTATTAGGATAGGGTAAATCTGTTTGAAACCCCAAATCTCAATGACCTACAACAAAGTATTTTTCTTTGTTCATATCATATATCAGTGAAGATCAGGCTTTCTTCCCTGGCACATTCCCCCATTTAGTGACTTAGGGATTTGGATTCTTTCCATGGTGTTGCTTCACCATTTTGAAATCTTTTGTTTTCATCCAAATGAAAAGGGAGGAATAGAACATGGAAGATATCCCAGATTATTTTTTGTGGGAGAGGATGTCATACTGTGAAGTTACTTTTATCATTTCTGCACCCATTTCATTAGCTAAGATCTTGTTTTATAGTCCCAATCTAAGTGCAAAGAGGCTGAGAATTATAATGAAAGCAAGAAGAACAAAGATTGATGAACATGCAGCTAGTCTTTATCATGATTATAGCAGTTCCCCTACAACCATTCTGACATGCAAAATATGAAGTGATTTACTACAGATAGAATTTTATCTATATATGATTTAAATATGAGTCAGAACACAGCTTCATTCTTTTTTTTTTTTTAAGATTTTATTTATTTATTTGACAGACAGAGATCACAAGTAAGCAGAGAGGGGCGGGGGAAGCAGGCTCACTGCCGAGCAGGGAGCCCAATGTGGGGCTCGATCCCAGGAACCTGGGATCATGACCTAAGCCAAAGGCAGAGGCTTTAACCCACTGAGCCACCCAGGGGCCCCCACAGCTTCATTCTTAACATAAACATGGGAGTAATTTATTTCTGGTTCATGTCAAGGTCTTAATAAGTTTAAAAGTGCCTGGGTGGCTCAGTCATTGAGCAGCTGCCTTTGTACTGGGTCATGGTCCCAGGGTCTTGGGATGGAGACCTACATCGGGCTCTCCACTAGGCAGGTAGCCTATTTCTTCCTCTCCTGCTCCCCCTGCTTGTATTCCTTCTCTTAACTGTGTCAAATAAATAAATAAAATCTTTATTTTTATGTATTTATTTTTAAGATTATTTATTTACTTATTTATTTGACACACACAGAGAGAGAGCGAGAGAGAGAGAGAAAGAGAGAGAGATCATAAGTAGGCAGAGCAGCAGGCAGAGAGACAGGGGGAAGCAGGCTCCCTGCTGAGCAGAGAGCTTGATGTGGGGCTCGATCCCTGGACTCTGGGATCATGACCTGAGCTGAAGGCAGAGGCTTAAACCACTGAGCCACCCAGGTGCCCTAAATAAAATCTTTAAAAAAAATAAGTTTAAATAGATGTCTGGTGATTTACAGTAGATATGAAGGAGACGTTTCTCACATAAGGGGAAACTGCATATGTATTTATAGTAAGACCACTGAACCTCAGGGTGTTTTCAGAAATAAGAGTCATCTGGGAAGATTTAGGTATAAGTTTTTCTAAAGAAAGGGATATATGAGCAGATGACATTTAGTAATCTCCACCAGCCATATAAGTCTGTGACATTTCTGTTAGCTCTTTAAATTATATCCTATTAGGGTGATATTATATATACATATATTATAGTGTATGTGACAAATGTCCAGAACCTTTCCTATCATTCCTGAAAATTTCCTCTAATCAGAGTGCCAGTTTTAGCTATTCTAAATTATTTGCTTAAATGACATAATAATAATTATGATTGTTATAATAATAAAACTGTGAAAGATGAGACCTTTGGTCTCATCGTATAAAATTCTGAAGTACCTATAATTTATGTCCCAAAGTCTGTGGTAATAAATTGGCCACTGGAGGGGAAGTCATTGGGGAAAAACTCTCCTTCACACCCCACTCTTTTTATTAAATATAGAAAAATTTCAATTCATCATGGCTTATTCTCAGAGTTTCAGAATTTGGATAAGCCATAATGATTTTGAGAGTGCATGTATTTATAAAAAAAATTGTTTGCCACTATGGACCTATTATAATGATCCATGTTTTCTTTATAAGACTCAACTCTAAGTATAAAGACAAATAATACAGGAGAAAAATTCAACTGATAGATATTGTATTATACTCAGAATTTCTCCTTCCCTCTTAACGTTAATGCTTTTTTTGTTAGATCAAGATCTTAGTCTGTTTTTGCCACCCATGGAAAAGTTTTCCCAAGTACGTCTCAAGGGTTTCATGCCCCCCTTGGCCCAAGCTCCCTGATCAATTTTAATGATATTTATACATAGGTGGCAACCCATTCAACATTATGATTTACTTAATGTGTATTAGTGTATTATTTTGGTAAAGTTCCACAAATTTTGTTGCCTAAAACAATAAAATTTTATTATCTCATAATTTTCATGGATCAGGGGCCAGGTCTGAGTTAGGTGCATCCTGGGTTCTCTCTCAGAGTCTCACCAGGCAGAAATCAAGCAATGTTTGAAGCTACAATTCCACATAAAGCTCAGGTCCTTTTCTACTTTCACAATGGCAGAGTTCACTTCCTTACAGTGGGATGGCTGAAGTCTCCATTTTCTTGCTAGTTGTTGGTCATAGATCACTCTGAGCTTGACTTTAGACTCTTGTCTATGACCACCTTCATGGTCCCTTTCAGCATTGCACCTTACTTTTCCAGGGCCAGAAGAGAACCTCTCTCTATTCGGCTAGTCTGCTGTAACATAATTATGGAAGTTAACCCAACAATTTTGTCAAATAATATGAATTAATCCAGTAAATGTCTATCTCATTCACAGATTTGATTCACAGTTAAATAAGGGGATTTTATAAGCTGTGTACACCAGGAGCAGGAATTTTGAGGGTCATTACATAATTTTATTTAGAATTATGCCTACCACAGTTTCCCTATTATATTAGAGAAAATTTATTAGATGGATTTTAAAACTAATACTAACTAGGGAGCACACGGGGGCTCAGTCACTTAAGCATTCTTTTGGTTTTGGCTCAGTCATGCATCAGGCTCTGGTTTCAGTAGGGAATTTGCTTGAAATTCTCTCTCTCCCTCTCCCACTTTCCCTCCCTGTCCCAGCACGCTCTCTTTCAAAAACCAAAACCAAAAAACCCCCACAAAACCCAACTAATACTAACTAGGATATCTATTCCTGATTTAAATTACTCCCGGTGAACATGTTAACAATTTCGTTTTAGTCTAGAAAAGTGACGTTGATGACATTTCAACAAAGATTTAAATTGTCTTAAAAATATGCATAAGATACAGAAATAAGAGATATACTTTAAATGAATAAGAAAAATTAAAGCAGGAACAATGTTGCTATATAGAGGCTGCATTTTGAAATTTTTATTTTGATTTGGACAGATCTGTAAGACAAAATGCCCAACCCTTATTCACCACAATGATAATAAGCTTTTGTTTCAACATTAACCTGACCTTTGGAGAAAATCAGCCAAATGATATCATAGTTTGTAAAACAATGTAGTATAGTTGATAGGATTCTTGAGATCATATTTATGAAAGATAACAACTATAATTCCTAGGTTCCAAAGTAAAATCAAACCACTATTTTAAAAATGGACTTGAAGACATCATTCATTGTAGCTAATATTTATTGAGCTCCTGTTATATGGTTCAGCAGCATTTTATGAGAGTTATATTAAATATTACAATTACAATTTCTATTTTCATAATTATTCTAAAAGTTAGGAATTCTTTCAGTTGGAGAAACACATTCACTATATATTTTTTTCAAAATTCACACAGCTACTAAATGGTTGACAGGATTTATACCTTTGATTCTTTAGACTCTAAGCCCACGTGGTATAGCTACTGAATAGCAGACATTGACATCTGCAGATTCAGGTTCTGAAATTTCTACTATTTACAAGCTAATGGGGGAATTCTAAAGTAGATAATGTTGGCTGTTTTTAAAAAGGGTTTTGTAATAAACATCGACAGTCGAACTGAGCTTTGCAATTATCAGGGGAAATAAACTGAGTACAACTTTGGAGTCTTAATAGGTATTTTTAAACCTAGTTGACATACCATTAAGATAGACCTTTTTTGTTTTTCTTATTTTATTAAAAATTACTCTGTAATGTAAACCAACAATTAGTTGTTAGAACAGTGTTGTTTAAACTCTAAAAAGAAGTCTTGGATATGTTAGCAAATATGGGGCATCTGACTTATGGTATGAAAATAGCACCATACAACCCATCTGGAAACAAAAATAAAAATCTATGAATCATTTTCAGCAAGTGCTTCAAGCCTCCACAAATGTACTCACCAACTAAAAGAATACTGCAGTGGATTTAATTTACACTGTGAAACTATGCATAATAATCACACAACTTTTTAGGAAAGTCTGACTTGAAATCTTACATATATTTTCATATTTTTTGATATTTTGGGGAAATGTGGGATCTTGAAAGTCTTAAAAGGAAAAGGTTTTCAATGTAGAGGTATTGTTCTACTTGAAAAGAATGATCTCAGTGCCTTAATGTTGATAAAATTAAAATATTCACCATTATTTTCACATTCAGACTTTCTTAGACAATAATATTTAAAGTATATTTTAACAACTGAAATTAAGGACATCCTATCCTGCAGCTATTAGAATAATTTTTCATTTGTATAGAAAGGAATAGAAATCATTGCAAGATAGTCAATCATACACTGTAGCTAACAATTTATATATTTACTTTGAAAACTTTATAAGCTCTAATAACATTCATTGATATGTGATAGCTCTACCAATAGAAGTAAATTATGAATTAGGAAGAAATGAAGGGAACAATGATAACTTTTTTTTAAACTTTTAGTAGAGAGGGTTAAGTGAATAAAACAAGAATAAAATAAATAAATAGATCCTATTTCCAGTTTATGTCAGCAAAACAGCACATATTAAGCCTTCACTTCTATTGCTTTCGTATGTGCTTCTAAATACCAAGGAAAAGTGTTTCCGTGTAAGATTAAAGCTTGGGGGCCTAATAAATTAAGACAAATGAAAAAAGACATTATAGATAAATTTTATATATAAGAGGCAGGGAGGTGAAGAAAATAAGGAAAACCACTGGTTTCACACCAACTCTACTTTGAGTCTCATGTCTGGAACATATGAGGTGTGTTACTTTTCAGCTATCCTATTTCAAATTGTGTACTAAAATTAATATTGACATCATTTGGAGGAGAGGGTTTTAGCCATTCTTGAAAATAATGTCCTGAAAATTGAGATGACCTATGTCAACATAACTCACTTTCGGGACTGAGATCTACAAACAACTTTGTCAACAAGATTTAACTGTTCCATAAAATTCTTATGGTGAACAAGATTATTAACCAGTAAATAGCATGTTGTCCTACCTATTTCCAAACATTTGTTAAACCAATTAAATAGGGCAAGTAGTTTGTTTACCTTGGCAAACAGTTCTCCTATTAGGACAGCAGCTTGCTTGACTGGGTGATGCACGCTGGCCCATCAGTTTTCTCACCTCACTGCTACTATATCACAGTTAATATATCTTATTAGCTTTATGTAAAGAGGTTGCTATTAGTGAAGAAGCTGCACAACTGTCATCAACTATTACATCAGAGATTTTTCCCAATCTCGCCTACTTTCCACCCTCAAAGACTCATCATAAGCTATCTGAACCCAGATCAAGCTTTCTATAAATACCTACTCTTAACTTCATGCCTTTCAGATGCTGATAAGACTGACAAGAGTTTTTTCTTTTTCCCCTCCTTGTTGTAGTTAAGTTTAATAAATTTATCTTTATTTATTCAGTAGGTTTTTCTAGTACTATTTGTGAGCAAGTCTACAGGAGAGAGTTTTTTTTCCCCTCCCAGAGAAGTCATCCATATTCCCTTCAATGAATTGCTTTCCAAAATATATCATAAGCACTCTTGCCTGACTGCATTTTTACAAATCGGCTTGTACTGTTAGTAAAATGAAACTTCATTTTGCTTACCTAAGCAATCTGTCAAGTTCATGTATTTTACTTGAAAAGCCATCTTTCCAAATGAGATTTATTATGGAGGGTTGTGGCCTTTACAGATGATGGCATGAAAAGAATAGATTGTTAAAATTATTGCTGTTCATTGGTCAAAGTTTATGTTTTCATATATAAAGAAAATTTGAAGATCGCAGACTAATTAGCTTACCAAAGTCACCGAGAAAAATTAACGTTTCCTCATTTTAAAAGTGTTCTTCAATTAGCTTTAAGTTGAACATTTTCAGTTTCAGATAGAAGTCTCCTAAAATAGTATACTTATATACTGACTTCCTTTTGATCAGTTTACCCACTGGTTTCAGTTACACAGAGAATGAGACAGTTAATATATCTTATTAGCTTTATGTAAAGAGGTTGCTATTAGTGAAGTAGCTGCACAAAACAATATCAGAGTCACCCTTTTCTTAGTACTTTAGCCTAACTCTTTATATTATCTGCTTAGCCTAGCTCAAATTATTCATCATCTTAGTTAAGTTCTGATTAAGCAAAGGTTTATCATCAAAAATGTTTTAAGAGTAATCAGTATAATCATGAATATCTAAAAGAGGTCTACACTCAAATATTTAACATAAAATAAAAATTGCGTATAGTTTCTATTACTAAGGTAATTGCTGATTTCATTTTAGTCGGACAGATTAAGGTATGGGTTTTTAATGTGATGCTATTTGCAATAGTCAAGTTCATTAGCTCTTCTAAGTGTGAAGTACCTTGATAATTGATTGGAGAAATGGTCAAATGTTTAGTCACTCAGAGTGGATAACACAGTTTTTCTGGCAGCTACTGTGGTGGTTTCCAAAATCAACTGAATCAATGCTTGCTTTTTTTTTCTTTCATCACCATTCTGACACATTTTCCTTGCTATTTATTAAAAGAAAATGGATCATAATACACTGTGTGTGGGTTTGGGTGTGTGTGTGTGTGTGTGTGTGTGTATAATATTTTCATGTAATATAGCATATGTAAAATTACTTTTTTTCCCATGTATGTTTTAGAATTTAAATAACTTGCCATTTAAAAGATAAATAGCAATTATAAGAAAAATAGAAATGGTACAAACTTTGTTGATAATGTACTTGATTTCTTAATCCCACCCTGCCTCTGAAATTACTAATTTATTTGGTTGATTTTTATATATTTTTCTTTTTTTTCCAGGTAAAAGTTGAGCAAATGTTTCTCTTTTAAAGGTAATTGGGATGTAAATGTGTGAATTTCCTTGTCTATATTATGAAAATATTAATGTAAAAATTAAACATACATTTTAACAAAGACAACAAAATATATGTCTCTTAATATTTATTTTATTTGGATATGTACCAGTTAAGTAAAGGCATATTAGAAAACACCATACATGTCTACACACTCTCTTGATGATATTCCAATATTCCATCCAGAGGTGACTATTGTAAACATTTGTTATATATTTATTTAGCATAAATATGTTTACTAAAGTGTTGAGGCAAGATAAAAATACAGGAATATATTCCTTTAGCTCTAAATTCTGGTCATCTATACCTCTATTTATATAATAATTTTTTGCACATTTTTATGTGGCATTATTAACATAATTTCAAGATGACTATTCTTTTTATGATTTTTTTGTCTGTTAATATCTATTGATTTTGTTATACACTATTTTAAAGCACTCTAATTTGGACATTGCTTTGTTCCATAGCATATGTTACCAGGATTATTTTATCTCTATCTTTGTTCCTATCTCTGAGTTTTATTTTTTTAAATTAAATTCATAGAATGGTATTTCTCAGGTATATTTCTCATATATCTCTGACATACGGCTTTTGAAATACAACCAAATAGTCCTTCAAAATGATTGTACTCTTTCACACTTTCCACAATAATGCTATGGTGAAAATTTGTGATAATTAGGTGTGTGTGTGGGTATATGTGTGGGTGGTACATTGATAAATATTTGGTTTTCTATTTTAATTTGCACTTAATTTTTTATTAGTGATGCTACACATCTTTGTATATTTTTCTTTTGTATTTTTATTTTTGTGAAATTTCTGTCAGAAATATTTGTGACTTCTTGAATATAGTAGCCATGTATTTAAAAAGCACATCTATAAACTAATCTTGACATCATGTAACTGTGATTATCATACTTCTAGATCATGCAATTTTTGGTTTTCATGGGTTATTGTGGGTTTTTTGGCTCATAGGTACATTTCCACTTAAAAAAAATTAGAATAATGTTTCACAGTGGTACATAAAACTAAAAGTTAATAAAACAATATTTCAATTCCATATAAAATATCAACTAGCAATGAAATAATTGTGTGAGTAAAGAATTAGAACTTGTATCTACCTAGAAAATAGGTTTATAAGCATGATGATTTTAGAGAGGTAGATAAAAAAGAAAAATCTGTATAAAATTATGTATATCTGAAAACTAGATCTTATTTGAAATGGCAAGTTGTTTACCTCTACTCCTAGCACTCTATTAGCAAATATAGTCAAATATGTGACTTTATTACAAAGAATTTAGAAAACCACTAGAAATATCCAGGAGAGTTATTGTGCTTAGAGAAGCCAGATGAGACATATGCTGCAGGAAGTTACTTAATCCAGTCGCATTATTGTCAGTGCTAATTACATCAATGGAACCATTAATCTATAAAGTAGATGAATGACATCACAAAATATGTGTGTCGAATACATGAAGACTAACTTCATACTTTTGTTCTCTTTTGCACAGAAAATGCACACTAAATTCACCTTAGATTATCATTACATTTGTGTCTTGGAATATGGACTGAAAAGGTACACTGGGAAGTATGAAGGAAGCACCACTTACATATATGAAAGAAATGGTATTGCTATGTGGATGAAATAAATTATTTTCCATGCCAAACCTCATAGTATTTATTATTTTGCAGAAAAGAACTGAGGCACAATTCTGACTCTCAATTCAGTGATATGGAATACTACCTACTAAAATCCATTCATTGTTATTCAGTTTATCTTTCCTACAAACTCTAGGGAAAATGCTGCAGTGAATAAAAAATATGCCTTCTCTTATTGCTGAGTGCTTTAAGGAAAGAATAAAAGTGGTCTTGTGAGTTTCTGAGTTGTGATATTAAATTGTAAAATATATGTTTTTATGATGTTACAAAGCCAAAAATCATAATCTTGTGATTTCAGATAAACTTTCTGGGTAATCTTGTCAATGCATCTTGTTTTTTGAATTGTCAAAAACATTGTTCCAGAACATTAAATCCTTGACTTCTAATTATTAGGGTGATATATTAAGATTCCATAAAATGGTCTGATAGGTAAGATATTATTTTTTAACCTTTGATCATTTTCTTTCATTTCCAAAAAAAGCAATATTATCATGCATATTTTAAAACATATTCGAATGCTTTAACAGAACATGAAAGAATACTTTCTTGAGCCAAACAATAAAAGAGTAGATTCAGAATTCATTCAGTATTTTCTTCAAGTTGAAATAATCAACCTTCCAGTTTCTGATATAATATTGTTTTTTTAGTTGTTGTTGTTGTATAGAGTGTAGAATATGGCCTTTACTGAGGAATTGCTCCTTTATCTTATAGTCTATATTCATTCCAATGATCTACTTAACTGACTTAAAAGCTCAAAATATGTTGAGTTAGTAATAATAGTTTTATTATTGAGTAGCAATAATCCAGTTTTATTTTGTAACATTTATGTTGAAATGGAACATACAAAACTACTGTGCCATTGTGTGGAATGAAGTTGCTTGCTCCATATAGTGTTTCAGGCAAAAGAATCATATTTCTGCTTATTGATGGTTAACTCATAATTTTATTTTTAGTATAGATTCAAGATTGACCTTAAAACCCTGAAACAATTATCTTCATCAATAATCATCATTGTTATTGTCACCGTCCCTATTTTATTGGACACTTTTAATGATAACTTTCCTGAGTCTTGACATGCATTGTCTTACCTAAAGAATAAACAAAAGAAAGAGGTCCTATTGTTATTTTATTTTGCAGAGGAGGAATTTGAAGCTTTAAGTTAATGAGGCCTCAGAGAAAATAAAACAGTAGAAGAAGTTGGATTACGTGATTTTAAAGAAATCTGCTTCAACCGTATGTAGTCTTGCTAGCCAACCTCTTCATTGTCATATTTAGAAAAGAGTCATTTTCCTTTACTGAATTTACATAACTTGCTATATTAAACTAATTGTGAGTTACTAATATGTAATACTTAGTTTGATAACAAAAATATCATGAATTTATCTCAGGTTTCTGAAAATTTTTCTTATTTTTTTATCTTATTGAACTGTTTTTATTCTAAGGGCATTTATAGAGGATTCATGTTTTCTTGCAAAATATGAAGGATATGAGTCATATATATTATTTTCAGACAGATCAATAGCATTTAACAAAAGCTGGGATCCATGTATATTTTATTTTGAATCTTAAAGTATTAGATCTAAGACAAGATTTCAAAGATGATCTAGCAATGTTCCTGCACACCAAACCTCCTGACAGAATTGTTATTGTAATCATTTCTATGGGACAGAGCTGGGGAGTTTAGTGATCAGCTGAAAATAACATCATTCTTCTTCCCCATTACCTCTGAACTCTAAGTTGCATCCTCAAATGTTCGCAACTTGAACAATCATGTAAAAACAAGAACTGATTATGAAAGACTTAATAATAAAAAATGGTATTATAGTGTTTGCTGGGCCCTATGACTGATGATGAAAGCAAAAACCTAAAAGGATGTGATCTTTAGTATGAGTTTAAAGAGGAGTCATTTTTGGTTTATGATATATTTTTGCAATTATGAGGAATTTTTAAATTGCAATATATATTTTTTAAAAAACCCTGGAAATATCTCTTGAAAGCATATCATAGGTGATTGAGACAGGAGTCTTTTGGTCTGGATTTTGTCTGAGTCCCCAGATGCTGACTTAGTACTTAGTAAACATTCAAGCTGCTAGAGTGCACCATACAGCACACAGACACAGTGAATTGAGGAGATGGGTTAGCAAGGAGCATCTCATTCTATACAGCTAAGCTCTATAAGAGATGCAAAAACTATGGAGATGATTCCCTCAGAAAGTGGAGTCTCTACACAGGGAACAGCAAATAATCTTTTCTAATCCCTAGATTAAGTGAGGGTGTTTTGGGACGACTCACAGGTTTGTCCCCTCAGATGTGGATACCTGAATTGTATTCATCTGAGCTGTCAAATGGTCTGGCTAGGTATGGGCTGACATGGTAGAACAGATGTAGAGGAGACTGCATCTGGAACAAACAGCACATCCACTGACGGTGGGGCAAAGACATGTAATTCTGATTATTAGATAAGAATTCCACGCAAAGAATTGTATTCCTCAAAAGGAATAAAATCCCAAAAGAAGGGAAGGGGGAATTAGAAACAGAGGCTTCGGGTAACACCTCAATTAGCTAGATGGTAGAAACATGTTGTTCTCGTGATGGAAATCCCATCAGAGATGCCACCAGAGCGCACCTGGATGGCTCAGTTGGTTGGGCAGCTGCCCTCAGCTCAGGTCATGATCCTGGAGTCCCAGAATTGAGTCCCACATCGGGCCCTCTGCTCATCGGGGAGCCGGCTTCTCCCTCAGCTCCTCGCCCCTTTCATGCTCTATCTCTCAAATAAATAAAATCTTAAAAAAAAAAAAAAAAAAAAAGAAAGAAAGAAAGAAAAAGAAAAAGAGTTGCCACCGGAGGACCTGAATACCCTGCAAAAGAAACCGTGAAACAGCCTGATTTATGCAGGGACAGTGGAGATGACCCCATACCTTGTAACAATGGTTGCATGCGGGCAGGTGTGGACTCCTTCTTTTGGGGGCTTGAGGCTTACATAATTTTGGAAACCCTCTTAACAGGAAAGATTAAAGAATCCTTAACATAAAATTATGTATTAAAGGAGTATCTATTTAGAATGAAGAATCGCAATAAATCATATGTCTATAAATTGCTACTCATTTTAACCACCTGTGTTTTAACAAGATTCCTAGAGGATTTTTTATGTGCAGTGATATCTTAAAATCTCTGCCTCAGATTAACAAAATGCAACCCAAACTGAAAAAAAAAAAATATTGTAAGTAATGTAATGTGATAAGCCACATCTTCTCATTGTTTTGCTTTCATCATCTGTCATACAGGTTGGCAAGTAATAGGCAGTTCATTGATAGTAGTAATCATTATGCAAGTTCTCTAGCCAAGTTATTTTTCTTGAGCTGTTCAGGTTGGAAGCATTAGAATATAGAAGTTAGGATTTTGGTACCTTTTTAGAGGCTTAAACATAACTTGGTATGTTTGATCATAAGACGATGAGTCCAAGCACTACCTCTGAAAGATGAGGCCTTGCTTAATTTTCTAATTTGATAAGCAATAAAATATATTGTGAACTTATATTATTTGTTTTAAATATAGTATCCTAAAAATGCAAGGAAATATTCATTAAATGAATAATTGAAAGTAATTTTAACTAAATTGAAAGACCTCTTTGAAAGAAGGTATACAATAGATTTGTTAAATTATAACACAAATGAATAAGTGGATGAGTCTACATTTTTGAAATTTATAAATATAAGCTATTTATAAATGTAAGTATAATAGAAAAAGATCTCTGTCATTAATTCTGGAAAATATTTTGTCCATAGGCTTTAATGGGCTATCTTTATATATGATTTTATATAGGAATTCTTTAAGGAAATTTTACTCTCTTATTTCAGATTGGAAAATAATGTAAACTTTTTATTCACTGGGAAAAAACTGTAATCTCAGTAACCTTAGGATAACATTTTAAATTTTTATGAAATGTCTTTTATGTGCTTTAAATTCAAAACATACACATTTTCTAGATTGTTTCCTGCTTCTTCTCTTACCTTTTTAAACTTTTGCACTGCCTTTTACTTTTTAATTAAACTTACTGTTTTGATATAATTACAGATTCACATGCAGTTATAGGAAATAATACAGAGAGATCCCAAGTGCGCTTTAACCACTTTCCACCAATGGTAATACCTTGCTGCTGTATCGTACAGTGTCACACCCCCAGTATTGGTTTTGGTGTAGTCAAGAACAGAAAATTTGCATCACCATCAGAATTCCTCATATTGTACTTCAATAGCCGCAATAACCTTTTTTTCACTCCACTTTCCCCTCTAGCCAATATTAATCCATTATCTATTTCTATAATTGTGTCATTTCAGGAAAATTGTATAAATACAATCATAGGATATGTAACCTTTTGTGATTATCTTTTTTCACTCAATCAAAATGTATGGAGATTAATCCAGGTTGTTGCCTCTATCAATAGTGCATTTGTTTTTACTGCATAGCAATATTCCATGGTACGGATATGCCACAGTTTATTAAATCATTCATCCACTGACAGCATACCTACTGAAGGACATTTAGGTTTTTCGCCAATTTTGGCTCTACAAATAAAGCTGCCATAAACATTTGTGTTTACAATTGTGCGTGTGTGTGTGTTTCATCTCTCTGAGATAAATTCTCAGGAGCACAATTGCTTGGTTGCATCATTAATATTTTAAGAAATTGAGAACTATTTTTTGTAGTGGCAATAGGCATACGCAACAATATTTGAATGACCAAATTACTCTATATTCTCTCCAGTGTCTGGTGTGTTCACTGTATTTCATTTCATTTTAATAGATATATAGTAATATATAGTAATATCTCACATGATTTTATTTTGTATTTTCCTACTGACTGATGATATTGAGCATCTTTGTATGTGCCATTTGCCAACTGTCCACCCTTTAAGGTGGGATGTCTGTTAATATTTGTGCTCATTTTCTAATTACATTCTTTCATTATTTACTGTCTTCATATAGTTCTTTTGCCTAATATGTGATTTGAAAACACTTTCTCCCAGTCTGTAGCTTGTCTTTTATTAAATTTTATTTTATTTTATTTTATTTCTTTTTAGTTTTCCAGAAACTATTGTTTATACACCACACCCAGTACTCCATGCACTACATGCCCTCCATAATACCTACTACCAGGCTCACCCAACCCTGCAAGCCCCTTCCCCTCCAAAATGCTCAGTCTGTTTCTCAGAGTCCACAGTCTCTCATGGTTTGTCTCCCCCTCCAGTTTTCCCAAGCTCACTTCTCCTCCCATTCTCTCAATGTTCTCCGTGTTATTCCGTATGCTCGACAAGTAATTGAAACCATATGATAACTGACTCTCTCTCCTTGACTTATTTTACTCAGCATAATCTCCTCCAATCCCATCCATGTTGATACAAAAGTTGGGTATTCATCCTTTCTGAAGGAGGCATAATATTCCATTGTATAAATGGACCATATCTTCTTTATCCATTCATCTGTTAAAGGGCATCTTGGTTCTTTCCACCGTTTGGTGACTGTGGCCATTGCTGCTATGAACATTGGGGTACAGGTGGTCTCCTTTTCACTACATCTGTATCTTTGGGGTAAATACCCAGTAGTGCAATTACAGAGTCGTAAGGTAGCTCTATATTTAATTTCTTAAGGAATCTCCAGACTGTTTTCCAAAGTGCTGTATCAACTTGCATTCCTACCAACAGTGTAAGAGGGTTCCCCTTTCTCCAAATCCTCACCAACACATGTTGTTTATTAATTTTTGCCATTCTAACTGGTGTAAGGTGGTATCTCAATGTGGTTTTCATTTGAATCTCCCTGATGGCTAAAAACGATGAACATTTTTTCATGTGTTAGCCATTTGTATGTCTTCTTTGGAGAAGTGTCTGTTCATGTTTTCTGCCCATTTTTTGATGTGATTATTTGTTTTGTGTGTGTTGCATTTGAGGAGTTCTTTAACCCACTGAGCCACCCAGGCGCCCCTTTTTTTTTTTTTTTTTTTAAAGATTTTATTTATTTATTTGACAGACAGAGATCACAAGCAGGCAGAGGCATTTGAGGAGTTCTTTATAGATCTTGGATATCAGCCATTTGTCTGTAGTATCATTTGTGAATATCTTCTCCCCTTCCATGGGTTGCTTCTTTGTTTTGTTGACTGCTTCCTCTGCTGTACAGAAATTTTTAATCTTGATGAAGTCCCAAAAGGTCATTTTCACTTTTGTTTCCTTTGCCTTTAGAGACATATCTTGAAAGAAGTTGCTGTGGCCGATATCAAAGAGGTCACTGCCTATGATCTCCTCTAGGATTTTGATAGATTCCTGCCTCACATTGAGGTCTTTTATCCATTTTGAGTTTAACTTTATGTATGGTGTAAGAGAACAGTCGAGTTTCATTCTTCTACATATACCTGTCCAATTTTCCCAGCACCATTTATTGAAGAGACTGTCTTTTTTCCACTGTATATTTTTTCCTGCTTTGTTGAATATTATTTGCCCATAGAGTTGAGAGTCCATATCTGGGCTCTCTACTCTGTTGCACTGGTCTATGTGTCTGTTTTTGTGTCAGTACCATGCTGTCTTGGTGATCACAGCATTGTAGTAAAACTTGAAATCAGGAAACGTGATGCCCCCAGTTTTGTTTTTCTTTTTCAACATTTCTTAGCAATTCAGCGTCTCTTCTGGTTCCATACAAGTTTTAGGATTATTTGTTCTAGCTCTTTGAAAAATCCTGGTGGAATTTTGATCGGGATGGCATTGAAAGTATAGATGGCTTTAGGCAGTATAGACATTTTAACAATGTATATTCTTCCAATCCATGAGCCTGGAATGGTCTTCCATCTTTTTGTGTCTTCTTCAATTTCTTTCATAAGTGTTCTTCAGTTCCACAAGTACAGATCCCTTACCTCTTTGGTTAGGCTTATTCCTGGATAGCTTATTGTTCTTGGTGCTATAGTAAATGGAATAAATTCTCTCATTTCCCTTTCTATATTTTCATTGTTAGTGTATAAGAAAGCAATAGATTTCTGTACATTGATTTTGTATCCTGCCACATCACTGAATTGCTGTGTGAGTTCTAGTAGTTTGGGGGGTGGAGTCTTTTTTATTTCATAAACTCTATCTCCAATGTGGGGCTAGAACTCAGGACTCTGAGATCAAGAGTTGCATACTCTACTGACTGAGTCAGTCAGGTGCCCCATAGCCTGTCTTTTTATCCTATTCCCTGGTTACCTTAACAGACGGGAAAAAAAAAAAAATCTGCTTTTTAAAGAATTTTGGCAGAGTCTAATTTATCAACTTTCCCTTTTAAGGATCCTTCTTTTGGTAGCAATGCTGTGTACTATTGTCTAGATTTAGATACCAAGCATTCATTCCAGTGTTTCTTCCAAAAGTTTTATAATTTTACATATAACACTTATATCATCATTCTTTTTGTATTAATTTTTATATGGGTGTTGAATTTTGTCAAAAGTTTTCCATAAATTAGTTGACATTATTATGTGGTTTCTCTTCTTGAGTGCGTTAATAGTGTGACTGTATTTATAGACTTGTGAATAATGAACCATACATTTGTTTCCTTGGAAGTAAACTCAGTCATGGTACTTAAGTATTTTATGTTTTGCTAAGGGTTATTTGGTAATATTTTGTCAAAGACTTTTTCATTTATATTAATAAGAAATACTTGTCTGTTTTGTTCTTTGTTTATACTTTCTTTGATTTTGGTATTAGCTAATACTATCTTCATGAGATGAGTTAGGAATGTTAAGTCCTTTTCTATTTTTGAGAAAAGATTGTGTAGAACTCTTTATTAAATAATTGGTAGAATGCTCTAGGGAAAGTCTCTGGGCCTAGAAATTTCTTTTTTAGGAGTCTTTCGATTACAAATTCATAGAAATTGCTACACACAGTATATGAAGATATCTATGTCACTTCATTCTAAGGATATTCATTATGATATTTATTTTATTTATAATAGCTTTATAGTGAGAAAAATAAGTATCTTCTTATTTTGTTAATATATCTTTGATTATTAATGTGCTTACATATTTTATGTCAGTTTATTTTTATTCTCTGCTAGTTTTCTATTAATTTCCTTTATATGTTATTAATGCAATGGCAATTATTGCTTAATTAATTTATATATACCAAAGATACAATTTTCTTTCACTTAAAGGATATATTTATCCACTTTTCCCTGTGTCTTTTAATTTATATTAACTTTCTCTTTTTTAAAGATTTTATTTATTTATTTGAGACAAAGAGAGACAGAGAGAGCACAAGCAGGAAGAGAGGCAGAGAGAAAAGGAGAAGCAGAGACTCCCTACTTAGCTGGGAGCCCAACATTGGGCTTGATTTTGGGCTTGACCTCAGGATTTGGAGATCATGACCTGAGCTGAAGGTAGATGCTTAACTGTCTGAGCCACCCAGGCAAACCTGTATTAACTTTTTCTGACATAAAAATACATTTACTCTACATATATAGTTAAATCTATTGTTTTTATGCAACTTTTAAAAATAGCATATTTAGAAAGAGTATAAATTACTAATATCTAAAATAATATGAAAATACCTCATAAACATGCTGACTGAAAGAAGCCAGGCACAAAAGAGCACATAGAAATGGCATAACAAATCTATGGTGACTGAAAGCAGATCAGTGGTTACTAAATCTGGGAATAAGAACAGGCAAAATTGATTATAAATGTCATGAGGAATGTTTGTGAGGTGATAGAAATGTTCTGTATATTGGTTATAGTGTCGCTTACACAAATCTGTAGATTTGGCAAAACCGATCTATTTGCAAGTTTTTTGTTGCATGTCAATTGTACCTCAATAAAGTTAATTTTTAAAAGATGAAAGATAGTCCTCCAACAGGTAAAAGTCCTATAAATACAGCAGTCATTCTGTTTTTAAAATGCTATTTTACTCTTTAACCCATGGATTTTTTTTTTAATTTAACTGTTTTTTTTAATTTAACAGAAATATACCATTTCTGTTTTTTGGTGTTTTTTTTTTTGTTTTTTTTTTTTTTACATATACGTCAATATCTGAAGAAAGCGTATTGAATAATCAATTAATCTTTTTTTTTTTTTTAATAAGAAACACCTTTTATTTATTTTTTTTTTTAAGATTTTATTTATTTATTTGACAGAGAGAAATCACAAGTAGGCAGAGAGGCAGGCAGAGAGAGAGAGAGGAGGAAGCAGGCTCCCTGCTGAGCAGAGAGCCTGATGCGGGACTCGATCCCAGGATCCTGAGATCATGACCTGAGCCGAAGGCAGCAGCTTAACCACTGAGCCACCCAGGCACCCAATAATCAATTAATCTAATGTGAATATTAGTTTTTACTATATAAACTATAAATTATATTGATCTATGCCAAAGTGAACTCAAATGTTTATGGTTTCCTTGAGATTGAAAAAATGATTTAGCACACAAAATTTGGACATGGGTGGTGGCAGGTATGTCTTTCTTCAGATCCTTAAGCAACTTCAAGATATGAAAAAGATTAATAACTACTTTCTATAGGTGGAATGATAATTGATAGGTACTTTGTTTTTTCAATAGCATATGACTCTTTGACATGGAATTTGTGCCATGATAACCACTGTATGTCTACATATAGTTCATAGAAACGTTAAAGAAAATCCACATATTATTTGGAAATATATCTTTCAACAAAATATAGAAAAAGAATGAAAATTAAACAGAACCTAGTTTAATGAAAGTATATTTTCTATAAGAGATAATTCTGAATCCATGTGGACATTGAAATTAATAACTTATTTTCATTCTGCTGATTAGTCAACAAAAGGCATCCTTTAAAAGTACCAACAATGGTGAGGTTGATTTCATAGTGATTTCCCTATATAAATCATTCTAGGGTAGGGAATATCTTTTTATAACAGAACCTTACTGTTTTAGAAAACTCTCAGGAGTGATCATCATGTTAGAAGAAAATTATGTTCCTTAATAAATGAGAATCAGTTTTAGGAAGATAAATACACTAAGCCTTCCATTAATTATTTCTAAATCATTTTTAATAAGCAAATGCATGTGAACATATATTTTTGTTTTTGAAGAAGTTGTTTTATACAACAGACTATTTTTACTTCAAATTTATCATATGTTATTCCCACATGTAAGACATGAAATATTCCTATAAAAATGCTCTATAAATCTTTGAGAGTGTTGTGTGCATCTTTTTGGCAAAAAATAAAGTGGTATTCATACATCCTAAAGTGCCAGAGAGAAAAGCTTGGTAGTTCAATCTTTGTAATGTTTTATACTCGGGAGCCATTTTTCCTTCATTTTCCCCTCTCCTCTCTCCATCCTCGTTTAATTATCAATAATATAATGAAGACTAGATGCTATGTGAGCCACTCATCCTGAAATAAATTCTTTGAGACTCTGCTTAATAGTTTTACTGTCTTGAGCTACCTGTGAATCTTCTCTTAATGACTAGAGAGGTATTTAGAAAGTAATTCAGTAAGACAGAGTTAAGTTCTTAAGTTTCTTATATAAATATCCTAAATTTGCCCAACTAATAAATAATATTTAGATAATCTGAGACTGATTACAATATGTGGAGATATGTATTTTTCTTCAAGATAGTACTTTTAAGAAAATTAACAATTTTTCTTATGATTATTTGGGGTAATGTTTTAATATTTGTCATATTAAAAAAAAAAAAAAAAAACTTTAGGGGGCGCCTGAATGGTGCAGTCAGTTAAGCAACTGCCTCCTGGTTTCAGGTCAGGTGGTGATCTCAGGTCTGAGATCAAGCTCTGCACTGGGCTCTGCACTCAGAGCAGAGCCTGCTTAAATTTCTCTCCCTCTCTCTCTGCTCCTTGCACCTTTCTATCTCTAAAATAAATAATTAAAACTTTTAAAAAATTAAAAAGAAAAGCTTTTACTTATAGTGAAAGTGCATTAGGCTCAAAGGTGGAGGAGGACCTGGGCTTTAATTCTCCTGCAATTTCTGTGAGTGTGCTTTGTTGAATTCTGGGTTGAAGGCTCTAAATTAACATCAGTGTAATGGCAATTGCATTGTGGTAGGTACATTTTAAGGTAAAAAAGCATGTCTTTGGAGTCAGAATACAGCATCAGATTGAAATCTTAATTTTCAAAAATTCAGTTTTTCTTTTATAAAAGTGAAAACAAGAAAACTCACTTATTAGCCTGGTGCATGTGATACAGTGAGTACTTAATAAATCTCAAGCTGGATTGTTTTTCTTCTATTTCCATCATTCAAGAAATTTGAGGAACTCGTATAGCCTTTACTATTACTGCCTTGGAGAAACACCATTCCTAAAAAAGTATATCTTTACATCTCAAGGGGAAAAGTTCTAATTTTTTTTTTATTTTTAAAATGAGATTTGAGATAACCCCAAATCATTCATACAGACTGCTTATAGTATGTAAGATTAATGTATATTTGAATAAGATATGGTATATTTTTATATAAAGTTCCCCAAAATTATTGACTTAATAGGCTCGCTTAAAGATAGACAGTCTTATAAATTGTGATTGCATAAAATTTTCTGAGACTTAAAATGTCTTCAACATTCAATGGCATTAGGGAGGTTCACTCAAGACTAAAGATTCTTAAAATATAATACCATATATTTTATCCCTTATAAGACATCATGGCAGTAACAACTAGTTATAAGTGTTTCATTGTATTTAATAGTCTTTAATAAAACACTACTTTAGTTTGAGTATTTTCCTTTTTTATTTCTTAATGAATTTGATTTTATATAGTTTTCCCTCTAGAAGATATCAATACTATAATGTTTAATTCAGTAGCGTATGTAAAAATCTCTATTAGCTTTGCAGAATATATGTATAGACTTTGTTAGCAATGGTCACCACATATTTAGATAAATTTATCTTGGCTAAAATTTGTTCTTGAATTTTATCTTTGATGTTTTCTTTTTGCTATAGTTTGGGTACTTTATTTTGTCAGGTAGTATCATCTTTTTCATTCTTAGAACAACATTAGGTACCACAGTATTTGAAATAATACGTGTTTAATAAATACTTATTGAAGAATAAGTAAGCAAATGATAAAATGATTACATAAGTTAATAAATCTTCTTAAGAGTCAATAACAAAAAATAGTTCTATTATCTGTCAACATAAAGTTTAAACTACTGGATAAAATCAAACCCTCTTTTTGTTTTGTTTTGTTTTATTCTTAACCAGAGTGAAATATCTGCATGTTCAGATTCTCTCTTCCATACTATACCTGTCCATACAACTAAGAAAGATAAATGGAAACAGTACTTTATCTTTTTGCCTCTGTCCTATTTCTGACCACAAAAAACTGTCACTGTGATCTATTAACGTTGTGAATTTCTTTCTTCAGTCCAAGTGACAAGACTGCTATTTTTGAAATAAGTTCTATCTTTTTGTTACAGGCACCATGAATGATTAAAGGTTTCAGCACTGGAAATTACTAAACCTTTGTCTAAGAATATAGGTGATCTTAAAGTTGACTTATTACAATAAGAAAGAAAAGTAGAAATTTCACCTCATCTGTCTACTCAAAATGTACAGGGTATGATATGATGGGTCACAGTGAAAGGCAGGGGTTATTCTTTTTCTACTTTCAGTGGAAATTTCTTTTATGGAACAGAGAAGTGCATTATCTAAAGTCTAACTCTTAAGAAAGAGGATGAATCTAGTGAAGGAGCATAATTCCTTCAGTCTTGTTATATATGAAATTTCCAAATACATCTGTTTCTCTTTTGCTTTATGTTTCACAGCTGAAGTTAAAACAACAACAAAAAAAAAATCACTGTCTTACTAACACATTAATTCTGCTCTTAATAAACCAAATTGTGCTTTGTTTTGACTACCTTGTGGGAACATTTAGAAGCCATAGAATTCCCTAAGATATATACTAAGTAATTAAAAAAAAAATAAAACAGCATCTTATCACATAATGTGGTGAACAAAATAATTTTAGGTATAACTTATCAATGGGGAAACTCAATATTTTAAAATAGCAAATTTAAAATTTCCTTACTGGGACGCCTAGGTGGCTCATTTGGCTAAGCATTTGCCTTCGGCTCAGATCATGATCCCAGGGTTCTGGGATCAAGCCCCAAGTCTTCAGTCTTCCTGCTCAGCTGGGAGCCTGCTACTCCCTCTCCCTCTGCTGCCTTCCCTGCTTGCGATTTCTCTTGATCTCTGTCAAATAAATAAATAAAATCTTTGAAAAAAAATAAATAAAATTTCCTTACTATACTGAAAGTATTATTGCTTTTACTCAAACTCAAGAACAATGTCAAATTGTAATGCTGGTACTAGATATGCAATGGGCATATAATTTGATTTTGCTATAGTAGATAACTTAATAATACTACATTTCTCTGTGTATAGTTAGGTGTAGTTATACCTTTGGACAAAACACCATCCTAAACATGAGCTAAACTTCAATTTGAGAAATTTGAACAATAGATTTTTTTTTAATGTAAGACTATGAGTCCCAAATTGCTAAAATGTGATAAGCTATATAAAAAATGTATAACATCTATTAAAATATTTTTTAATAATAGAATTACTTTCCTAATAAAATAATAGAATTACTTTCCTAATAAAAGACAGATAAAGTTGGGCTCCTAAACTTGGGCTACCGTGGTTGAAGTAGGAAGGGGGAGGGTTGGGACACCCGGTGGCTCAGTTGGTTAGGCATCTGCTTTCCCCTGAAGTCATGATCCTGAAGTCCCAGGATCCTGCCCTGATCCGGCTCACTGTTCAGCAGAGAGCCTACTTCTCCTCATGTTTTCTCTCTCGCTTTCTCTCTCTCTCTCTTTCAAATAAAAAATCATTAAAAAAATTTAAAAAAAAAAAAGGGAAGTGAGAGGGTTGAGTGGAACTGGGGGTTAGCTTCCTTTATCTGCTTGTCTCCAGTCACCCTCTCTCATCTTTAAATTAAGTGACTAATGAAAAACAATTTTAAAAAGTCATGAGAAAAACCTACTTAAAGTAGGTATACATAAAGTACTAGACATAATTTGTTGCTGTTAAATAGCATCTCTAGGGGCGCCTGGGTGGCTCAGTGGGTTAAAGCCTCGGCCTTCGGCTCAGGTCATGATCCCAGGGTCCTGGGATTGAGTCACGTATCAGGTACTCTGCTCCTCAAGGAGCCGGTTTCCTCCTCTCTCTTTGCCTGCCTTTCTGCCTACTTGCAATCTCTGGCTGTCAAATAAATAAATAAAATCTTTAAAAAAAATAGCATCTCTAAACCTGTCTATCAGGTATATGATAATCATGTGGTAACTCAGGTGAAGGATTCCTTTTACTCAAGTATCTATTCTCAGACCCTTGGCTAGGGAATGTAGGGTTTAATTTTCAGGGAAAAAAAAAAATGTAAGTTTATTTCTACTCTCCTTGAATTTCGACTGGCCTGTGATTTGCTTGACCACCAGAATATAGGAGAAATGATATCATAAGCTTAGGAAAGGTAGGCCTTAAGCAATCTTGCAGCTTCCATGTTATCACTGTTGGGTGATTTCCTGTTTGTGGCCACAACACCATGGAAATGTTTTAAATGAAGGGACCACTTGGAGAGAGAAGGTCCAGCTGTCCTCGCTGAGCCAGATCTCGAGCCCACCCCCCAGCTAAATGCAGTAGCACAAGAGAGCCTATGGAAGCTAGGTACTTCTCTGTTTTGCCATGACTGACAGGTTTCCTGAGATAGAAGCTGGGCAGATGCACAGGGACTTTTATGTACTGGATCTGTGTGACTACCATGATTAGTGTAACTAATATAATCAGTGTGTCTGTGTTTGTGGGTCCAGACACAGCAGTCAGTATATTCCAAGTATTATTCTTTCTAAGGGGATCAAGGTTTCAAATGGCCTATAAATCCAAACAGGCATATATCTGAACTGCTCAGTTTAACCAGACTGTCAGCATATCAATAGAATGCATTTCTCTTCAAGAAACAGGTACTTTGAATAATAAGCTTAACTGTTTCACATAAATGTATACCCAAAGTTAGGACAAATAGGATCAGTGGATCTGGTCATTGAAAAATATTCTAGAAGTCTTTGCTCTTTGTGTCTCCAAATTACCATCTTGAATATTACCTTCTTTCTATGGCTGACTGACTCTGATCATAAAATGAGTTCCAGGAACAATTAGAGTAAGACCTCCTTTACAGAAAGTGGGAATGAATTACTTATGGGGGAAAAAAAAAACACAACAAACTATTATGAACCTTTCCAAAAATGTCCAGAAAACCTTTTGTCTCATTCAGCTTATTAAGATATGAGGGCATTCCTAATTTGTCACCACCAAAATGGGTAGAATTGCTCTGCTTATTGTTTTTGATCAGGGTTAACCTCTGGATTTTGGATGAAGTCATTTCTCCTTGAATTACATGAGTTATCTAAACAGAATGTGGAGACAGATTCCTAAGGAAAAAGAGGATAAAGAATATTAGGCAGTAAAACAATATTCACGTTAGTCTATTTGTTATGGTTCTCAAAATGTCTGCAGTGATCTGTATTTGAAGCCTGTCTGTGCAAAATGGCTAGTCTACAGAGTTCCTCATTATGTCTAGATTGCTTAGTCTGTCTGGGCCTGAATTTTTCCCATTATATATTTATTTACTGAGTTATGATTGATATGTAATATAGTATTAGTTTTAGGAGTACAACATAATGGCTTGATATTTGTATATATTACAAAATGATTACCACAGTAATCATTTTATAATATACGTGCCACAGTAAGTCTAGTTAGCATCTGTCACCATACGTAGTTACAAATTTTCTTCTTGTGATGAAAACTCCTAAGATCTACCCTCTTAGCAACTTGCAAGTATGCAATAAAATATTATTAGCTATAGTCACCATGCTGTATGTTACAATCCTATAATTTATTATATGCTTCTCTCATATATTCTTGAACACAGATGAAGACTTTATAAATTGATCTTGAGGGGGGATTTAAAGGTGAGAGGAATGTCATTCCTAGAATCATTTTAGAACACAGGCTCCATAACCTAGCATTGTTCTGTTTACGGATTCAGTCTTTTTAGTGGTTAAATTTCATAACCCCACCCAATCCAGTTCTGTATTCAGACTTCCATGGGTGAGCTGTGCCAGCCACAGATCATGGATTAAACCTGCTCTGTCTCTCCCAGCGCTAGCAATTTTCATCCTATGCTTCAGGCAAACTCCTTCTAACCTCTACCACATCCTTGTTGCCAAAGGACCCCTCCTCTAACTTCTCCTCTAACCTCTACCAGGTCCTTGTTGTCAAAAGACCCCAGACATGGTAGTCTACACAGCCATTCTCCCCAACTACATTGGGCTGTGATGGTGAAGGACATTATGAGGATTAATTGTAAGCCTTGGAAATAGAATGACTTGAAATGAGTCTTTGGCTCTCTGGCCCTAGGGAAAATGGTCTAAGCCTCAGTTTCCTCATTTGTAAAAATCAGATAATAATAGTACCTAATCATATTTTTGTTTGAGGTTTGAATGAGTTCATGCGTAAAAAGTCACATTAAGAACAATGCTTAGTATAGATTAATGTCTGGACACATGCTAATTATTATTGCACTCCTGCACACTTTTGTACTCTCTCTCTCCCTTTCTCACACACACAGGTTTACTTATGTGTAGAATATTCAGGTATATCTTTCCAAGGTTCAGATTTATATTGTTTCCATGTCATCACTGGTTGCTATATGTTTATTGATTGGATTGATTGAGTGAAAACCCAACTCAGCTGAATCTGGGGAAACATAATAAAAACCGTGATCAGCTGAATCTCAGAGAAACATGGCTAAGCACTTTATATAGAGAGATAACACCACAATTTGCTAAGTCAACTAGATTTGAAACCTCGGAGTAATTGTTTATTACTCCCTCTTCTCCACAACCAATTAATTTCTAAATCCCACAGATTTTCATTCTGTAAACTCTTTCCCATCTGTTCTTTCTCTTTGATTTCCAATTCTGTCATCCTAGTGGAGATCGGCATTAACTCTTTCCCAACCAAGCATGTTGCCTTGTCTCCAGTGTTTTTATTCTAATTTATTAAAAAGATTATCAATTGTGCCATTGCCTCTATTTATTTGACATAGCCCTTATATAGTTGGGATAATATATTTTTAGATCCCTAAGGTCAATTTGGCTTACCAAATTATACTAGTTACTCTTGATGTTTCCACTTTGGGCAACTGGGTATGTATGTCTCCATTTTGCTCCCAATTTTATTTTCTGAAGAAGGATTGTTAATATAGAGGGAAACAATATGTTGCTTTTATGCCAAAGTACAAGTCATGATTTCTCATAATTTTAGCCCTCTCCAATATAGTTAAAGCTGACACAGCATAACAGAGGTGAGAAGGGATATTATTTGTAAACAGAAGAAACCTGCCACTGGAAAGATACTAATTCATAGTACTTTTTTGGTTAGAAAGTGACCACCAGTTTTTACCTTCTGAACTCTTAATAATTCATCTGACTCACATCTTTGAACATGAATTCTTTCCTCATTTGTGCATAAAGAAATCAGACAAGTACTCATAAGTACACAGAAATTGCATAGAGAGTAGGAGTAAGTTAAAACATGAAAGACCAAATAAGTACTGGTCATGACCAAGGTGCTCTTGATGGAAGACATAAGGAATTTCATGTTACCGAGCTCTGTTGTTTACTTCTTGAATAACTTTGACCCCAGAATTCTGAATTTATGTAATGAGTTCAGAGTTGTTCTCAAAACTGGATATAAATCCTTACCAGTTTAAATAGGTTTAATCAAGTCCCTTCCTTTCTAATAATTTCAGTAACTCTCCATTAGTCATAACATCACATATAAACAATGAGGCCTGTCACTTAATACCTTTCAATATTATGTTATATACACACACACACACACACACACACACACACACATACACACACACAAATTTTTTCTTTGAATCAAATATGACTGTTAGAGCTTCTTCAACCATATCTCAGACTAGTTTTACTTTATTATTCTGTTTCTTCAGAAATTTCTTTCTCTGGCACTCCGGACTTCCTTTTATTGTCCAAGGCCAAACTCAAATCTTACTTCTTTCCACTAGCTTCACTTCATGACCCCAGGCTGTGTTCTTTATATACATAATGCAACTTTTGGGGAAACAAGTTTTTTTCTATGCATAAAAAGTTTACAGTCTCATTTTCAATATGAACTTATTAATAATAACAAAATAATCTTACTGATTAAAGATGACAACTATTAATAATTTATATATGTAATTATATAATAATTTTATTAAAATATAGAAAATATATAAAATGTATGTTATATATTAATATATAAAATTCATATATAATATAAATTATATAATATATAATATATTTACATTAATATTGATCAATATATATTATATATTAATTAATGATTGATTTATATATTAATATTAATATGTCAATATATAATATATAATAATATATGTATATAACTATATTATAAAATATATTATATTATAAAATATTATATAATGTTATATAATATTTTCTGTGAAAATATTAATTATTTAATTAATAACACACACTATTTCTCATATATCAAGTTTTAAGAATATAAATCTGAGGAGTCCATCTACTAGACACCTGCTCCAGCTCAAAATATATGTTCCTTTTCAGATCCAACTATAGGCAATTATAGCTGTTTTTACCAGGCAGAACTGCATTCCATGCACTAGACCTGGTAAACAGCCCCTGCATTACAGTCTCTGAATCAGAGTTGCAGACAAGGACCAGGCCTACCTGCAGAAAATGCTTTTGTGCATATACATCTACATTCTTAGCTCAGAAGACCTCCATTCGGAGCCCTTTTAATTGAGGACCTTCAGTTGAGACTTTCTTTAGGTATCTCTGCCTTATCTTATTAGGTGGAGTGAGAGAACCTTGAAGACATCTTTTTCCACATTAACTACTCAGTATTTTTCCATTCCAGTGCATCACCCTCTCCATCTTGCCAGCTCCCAAATCTTTTAAACTGTAGAATCCTTTTGTTTACGGCCCTTCAGCAGTGAGCCACACTTACATCTGTGCTGATAGACTTGACTTTCTACTGCATCCAGGGCCAAGGGGGGAAATAGAATTGGGGAGCTGGCACTTTTGCCAGTTTAGCTTCTTGTTTATGCTATCACAGTAAGTGATGAAGGCTCGGCTGATGCTTTCATTTGGGTTTGCTGTCTTCATCAGCTACTCTGATACCTCGCAGCTCAGTTCCCTCTAGCTCGGCTGAGCTTCTAACAAAATCATCTTCCCTACCCTTCCCTTCCCAACACCTCCAGCTCCTTTTCTCTTTCTCTACAATCCTTAATACCAGGGTAAATTGTCTACCAAATAATGTTTGCACAACTAATATTTGTTCAATGAATAAAATGAATGAATCAATGACTAAAATGAGAAAGAGTATACTGGTTTTTATATTCTGCATCTTTTTTGTCTATTTTTAAGTATTTTCAAAATCATTAAATGCATTTCAAACCATTTTATTTATTGCTACTTTGTTTCATCATGTCTTACATCTCAGTTTAGTTTACCATTGTCCTATTAAACTTATTTTCAAAATGTCACTCACAATATTGACAAAACTCTTTTTAATAGGCATCCTTGAGCATATTTTGGGGGTATCACTTGGTAATATAGAGGGATAAGACCATTGACTTTAGATTAATATTACCCAGATTAAAATTATAGCTGGAAAATTTATTAGCCAGGCACATTAGACACATTTTTAAAGCTTCTCTATGTCTCTTTTCTTTACCAACTTTAATAAAGATAATGATAATAATTAGTTCATACTTTTTTGTGAGTATTAAATGAAAATTTGTATGAAATTAGCTGAATACCTAGTATGTAATAAATACTAAAAATGTCATTTCTCACACTTTGCATAATTTAAAGAAAGAAATATACTGGCTCAAAGCAAACAAACATTTTAAGGATACCAATGCATATATTAAAATTTGCTTCAGAACAGTCTAGATTTCTTCTTGTGTCAGTATGTTATCTGAGGCCTGTGGAGGAGGCTCCTAAGCTTCAGCTCTATTTAGTTCTCCTGGCACCTGGCACTTTCTTGCTTTTTTTGCTATTGAGCAAGGCTGTATGTTTTGTCTTAGTTAATATATTATTGTATAAAGTACTTGTATTACTTCCAGGCTATGGCATTTGATTTCCTGTGACTCTTTCTTCCTCTCTGTACTCTTTTTCTGACAAGGAAAAAGCACTGTTCTGCATTAGACATAACCAAGAAGTAAGCTTCTAAAATCACAATTCCAGAGTTGTTTATTTACTCAGCATAACCTGGCCACCGTGGCTAATAAAGTACCCCTTTCACTGTATCCATGTAAATTTTAATTATAGGGAGGTATGAAAATGTATATGCAAATGGCAGATTCTGATCTTGGCCATTTTATAATAAAAATTTAAAATGGCATTCCTTTAATACTGGAAAAAATGAAATATTTTTCATTTTTTAAATTTCCCACTTCCATTTATTATAATAATAAAATAATATACATTATAAAATAATATAAATATGAGAAATCTTACTTTTCAATTACAAATTTCCATTCGTGGTTTTATCCTTTTTTAGTTATTTTCATATATATTGACTACTAAATTTTTTTCTGTATGCTGAATCATTTGCATATCATTTATATAGAAAATTTTTTCCCAACTTGTCATTTGACTCAATTTTACTTTTTGCAGGCATTTAATGTAAAAGTGGTTTTAATATTTATACAGTTAAAAGATTCTTGGTTTTTTTTTTTTCTTTTCCATTAGTTATTGTATTAATCTGCTTGGGCTGCATGACAAAATAGCACAAACTGGGTTGTTTCAAAAACAGAAATTTATTTTCTCATAGTTCTGGAGGCTCAAAGTCAAAGATTAAGTTGCTTTCAGTGTTGGTTTCTGGTGAAACCTTTCCCCTCAGCTCATAGACAATGTTTTCTTGCTATGTCTTCACATAGCCTCTTCTCTGTGTGTGCATGGAAAGAGAGAATTTGGTGTCTCTTCTTATATAAGGACAACCACCCTATTGGATTAGGGACCTATCCTTAGGACTTCAATTAACCTAATTAAATCTCCAAGTCCCTGTTTTCAAATACAGTTAACACAGAGGGTTAAGGCTTCAACATGTCAATTTTAGGTGCACACAGTTGAACTTACAATATTCTGCCCTCTATCTCCCCAAGACCTGTCCTACATTTACCCCATCTCCACAACCTCAAAACCCATTCCAGCATCAGTTCCAAAGTCTTATCTAAACATCATCTAAATCATGTATGGGTGACACTAAAGGTATGATTCATCTTTTTATTTTAATTAACATACAATATATTATTTGTTTCAGGGGTACAGGTCTGTGAGTCATCAGGCTTACACAATTCACAGCACTCACCATAGCACATACCCTCCCCAATGTCCATCACCCAACCACCCCATCCCTCCCACCCACCTCCTCTCCAGCAACCCTCAGTTTGTTTCCTGAGGTGAACAGTCTCTTATGGTTTGTCTCTCAATCTGGTTTTGTCTTGTTTCATTTTCTCCTTCCCTTCCCTTATGATCCTTGGTATTGTTAGGTATGATTCATCTTGAGGCAAAATTCTCTCCAGTTATGAACCTGTGAAACCAAACAAGTTCTGTGAAGCCAAAATACGATAGTGGGACAAGCATAGGGTAAACATTTCTATTTCCAAAAGGAAGAATTGGAAAGAAGAAAGGGATGATGGGCTCCAAGAAAATATGAAAGAGAGTAAGGCAAATGCCATTAGATCTCAAAGCTTGAGAATAATCTTCCTTGACTCCCTGCTGTAGTCACTGTAGTTCCACCCAGGGCTCTACATGGCAGCTCTGCCCTCTTGCTCTGAACAAAGCTCTCTCATCACTTGGTTTTTTGTAGTGTACCACCTGCCCCTGCTCCCAAGGCATTGGGCAGAGGAAGTCTGGCCCACTGAAGCCAATCAGGTGTCCCCACCCTCTGAAATCAAAGAGGAAAAGCCTTTCTTTCCTAGGCAGTAGGCTCTGGGTCTGTGGTGGGAGCGGCAGCCCTAAATATCTGAATCACCTTCAAAGTCATTCTTCCCTTTTCTTTTCTTTTTTTTTTTTTTTTAAGATTTTATTTATTTATTTGACAGTCAGAAATCACAAGTAGGCAGAGAAGCAGGCAGAGAGAGGGGGGAAGCAAGATCCCCGCTGAGCAGACAGCCGGATGCGGGGCTTGATTCCAGGATTCTGGTATCATGACCCAAGCAGAAGGCAGAAGCTTTAACCCACTGAGCCACCCGGGCGCCCCCATTCTTCCCTTTTCTTGAAGGAAAATGCATGCCATCAGCTGGATAGCTCTATTCTTCTAGTCTTAGAATCTCAGCAGATCTTAAAAGCCTTCCTGTATGTAATACCTTCTCTATTCCCTTTGGTTTAAACTGGCAGTCTTTCTGCTGGTATAATCCCATTTCTGTTCCTGGCTTCTATTGAGATGGCTAATTAACATCATGTATAATCTTTTTTATGGAGTGATTGTACAGCCACATGCTTTATCATTTTTTTGCAATATGCGTAGGATGAGAATTCCCCATATCTTGCAGTTTCTGGGTTCCTTTTGTATAGAAATCTTTTCAACTAAATATCTAAGTTCATTACATTCTACTTTTCCTAAAACACTACACCAAAATTCAGCCAAATTACTTGCTACCTTGTAACAAGGATTGCCTTTCTTCCAGTTTCCAATCCCATATTCGTCATTTTGAGATCTTACCAGAACCTTTAATGTTCATGTTTTTACCAACATTCTGTTCCTGAGGGTGTATGTAATTCTTTTTTAAAAAAATATTTTATTTATTTATTTGACAGAGAGAGAGATCGCAAGTAAGCACAGAGGCAAGCAGAGAGAGAGGTTGAAGCAATCTCCCTGCTGAGCAAAGAGCCCAGTGCGGGGCTCAATCCCAGGACCCTGAGATCATAACCTGAGCTGAAGGCTGAGACTTAACCCACTGAGCCACCCAGGCAGCCTCAGGATATATGTAATCTTTAAAATGATAGCAGCTTTCTCCCAAAGCTCTCCCCTTTTCTTCCTGTGCCTTCACCAGAGAATTTTTATTAATATCTTTTAATATCTATTTAGCATATATTTAACAAAATACCACAAGCTGGGTAGCTTAAACACCAGAAATTATTATTTCACAGTTCTGGAGACTAGAAGTTCAAGATCAAGTTGCCATTAGAGTTAATTTCTGGTGAGATCTCTCTCGTCAGCTTGCAGACAGTGTGTTTTCTTGCTGTGTCCTGAAGTAGCTTTTTTGCAAATTCGGGTGTCTCCTTTTGTTTTTATAAACTACCAATTTGATGGAATGAGCACCCCATCCTCATGGTCTCAGTTGATTCCATTTCCAGTTACTTCCTTAGAGAATATTTATTTATTTATTTATTTGTGAGTTTATTTATTTGACAGAGAGCACAAGTATTGGGAGTGGGAGAGGGAGAAGAAAGCTCTTCACAGGGCAGGGATCCCCACATAGGACTTCATCCTAAGTTCCTGCAATCATTACCTGAGCTAAAGGCAGACACTTAATGCATTGAGTCAACCAGTTGGCCCATGAGACTGTCTTTAAATACAATCACATGGGGAGTTAGAGCTGCAACATATGAATTTTGGTAGGGACACAATTCACCCCCAAAGAGCTTAAAAAGTCTTTTCTGACTTGAAGATCAGAAATGCATTTATTCATAATTTTGATTTCCCATCATTTTAATAATTTCCCATGATTTTAATTATTAATTTTATTTTGTATTAATCAGTTTGGACATGGCTATATTGTGATATCAAAGAATTGTCTTAAAGTTTACATCTCATTTTCTGTAAATTTTGCTTTGGTTTCTGAAGCTTTGCAAAGTCTGTCTCATTCATGCACAAAGAGCTGGAAGAGTGTGCACTAGCTCTGAGATGTTTCAACCTGGAAGATTGTACCACCTATCAAAGGAGCTGAAAACATACATGCTGAGTAGTAAGTACCTTTGCAGTGTATAATTTTTTCAGATTATAAAATAATATATCATAATATTTTTAAATCGCAAAAGGTAAAATTGAAAAAAGTTTGAAACCCATTTTAATACCAAGAGTTTTCTGTTATTGGTTCATAACATATGACATGGTTTAAGTCAATTATCTCCAAATATTGTTGATTTGGACTAACACTAACAACATTTTCTTGGCTTACACTTAACAATAGATTATATATATACTATATACACATATTATATATATGATAGATACATTGATTTTGTATGTTGCATAATGTTAGAATGAAGATATTATGTTAGTTATAAAACATAGACAAAAGTTAAAATTGAGAAAGGTTAAGATATAATTGAACAGAAGTTCTAGTAAGTCTGTCTTTACTCCCATCAAACCATACCCAAGATTAACACAGCTGCTCTCACATTATTTTTATGAAAATCAAATGTGAGAAGCCAAAAATTTACTGACAGTCATCCCCCTTTTATTTCTGGTTGAGTTGTCTGGGAGTTTCTGTTTCACAGAGTTTGCAAGGGTAGAATTATTACAGATCAAGTCAGGGCAATGACTCTGCTGCCTCACATGCCAAATTAAGGAAATAATGGATTCCTTTCTGGTATTTGTCTCCACACCCTAGGAATAGAAGCAGTCTATAGGGGTGAGTCATATTGTCATTATACTTTTGTGTGTGTGTGTGTTTGTACAATTCTCGTTCAGAGAGTCCTATATATCTCTCTATAAGACAAGAATTTCTTGGTAAATCCATAGGGGTTCTTGAGATTAGTGCTAACTCTATTTTATTCCTGCAAATGAAAACACTAGTGGCAGTTTCTCCGGCTTTTTCTTCCTTATTCATTTCCATGACTGAAATGAAGGCATTGGTTCTGAAAGGCTTACCTCAAAGCTCTAGTAAACTGCACATTTGTTCATATATCACCTTACAGCTGTTTCTAAAGAATAGTCATTTGTCATTTCTTTTTCACCTTCCCAATATCTTGAGAGCACTCTCATTATCAGATTTTAACCAGAACCATATGGCCGAGAAAATTCTGGAAAAAGCAGAAGATGGCTTAAAAATAGTAAGTGAAGCTTAGTTAAAACAGACAATACAACTTAATTCAACATGTCAGAGATAGTGGGAAAATTGCACTGTTACATAGTTTGTTTACCAACGTGCTTAACAGAGTGTTTTCTGACTCTCCTCATGTGGTTGTCTTTGTCGATAGTAGTTGAACAGGAAAAATGCTGGAACCAAGGAAATCCATCAAGCAAGCTGCTCATGTTTATAATTTCCCCTTCTGTATGTCTGTGTGATTTTTTCCACTTAGCTGTCTATATTGCTTTGTTTTGCTTTGTAGTGAAGGCAGGAGTCAACATCTGTAAAAATTCTTTTTAAAATGTATGAATTTATTCTTTGAAAAATATGAAAATAGTTATTTCATTGCTAAATAAGCATAAATAGGTAAACCATTTACATATTTCAGTATAAAATTTTATGATTCAATTATTCAGAAAAGAATGAATTTGGTGTAGATTGCATGATTACATTTAGAAATAAAAAAGCTAAGTTTAATACACATCTCCATAGGAGGGCTACTGACTTTCTCAGTTCTAATTCATGGCTGCCTATAATTTCAACTTGATTTTCCATTATCCAAAAAATACTGCTGTGAATTCTTATTACCAAAAGCAATTGAACACCACAAAATGGCCAAAATGTAAATAGGTAAAGAGAAGAAAATAAACCACTTAAATATTTCAGTACATATACATGCTATAAGAGAAATATTCAAATTAATCTTCTCCCTGGGAGCCTAATAAAATATACTATTTAAAATACAAAGTAATTGGGAAGAGAAAATACCCCCCATTCATGGTCAGCACTGTCATTATGTAAAATATAAAGAGCCTTCAAGAATATATTAAGGGGAATGTAAATGCAACATGCTCTTTCTAGTGTGATGTAATTAATCTGTGCAACAGGTAGGATATATATAAACTTTATGGCTTTCCTTTTAAAGAACTCATTCATATTCACTCCCTATTAAGTTTTTCAGAGAAAAAAACTGGTAAAACATTCTCAAATAATCTATAAAGTTTATTCAGACATTCTAAAAAGCATTGTTTATAAACCAACCCTACTATATAAATAAGCTCTACAGAATTTTCTAGATTGGCTCCATGCAGATATATCTATAAAATTTGAATAAGATCTTACTTTGTTTTAAGAAAGTATCTAGAATCCAGATCAGTGACTTAGATTTCAATTCAGAGAAGCTTTCTTTCTTAAAATTAAACATAAAGCATTAATAATAACACCTTAAATGCACTTTACAAATAATAATTTTTTTTTCTTTCACCACTGTACTAGCTCAGCAGTAATTCACTTGTGAAAAAGTAACAGAATATATGCCCTTATAAATATCATCAAAAGCTTTTAAAAGGTCACATGAAGTAGTTAAATTAAGTGGTAACCACAATAGCTAATGCTGCCTGGCAATCATAATATATTTCCCTAGTCCTTTATTCTCTAACTCTTCTAAAGCGTAACTTCTAGTGCTTTCTCTTTTTCCTTAGATTCCTGATATTTCCACTCCAATATTCACTCCAAGTGCAATCTTACTACCCCACTGAGGAACTAAAACAGCCAGGAGAGAGCTTCCAGAAACTACCACTACCATATCTTATAACCATTAGCTTCTCTGGTCACAGTTTTGCCTTCTCCTCTGTTTGTTTCTTTAAACTAAGTCTCATCCTTGCTAATCCTTGGTAATCCCTAGTAATTTTACTGTATCCTACTCACATTTTCAAGTTTTCCTTCTTTTCTAGATCATTCTTACAAACATATAAAAATGTGTTTTTCTCATCTTACTACACTCATTGATCTTAATTTTATCTTTTGTGACTGGTCCATTTCTTTTCTCCTCAGCTTTCAGTGACATTTCTCAATTGGTTGGTGGAATATACTTTCGTCTCTGTTAGTCAATGTAATTCTCTCTTCATTGCACTCCAGTTAGGTTTTTGACACCACAGGTCTATAGAGGGTTCCAGAGATATGGCCTCGAAAGTTCAAAGGTCAAATCTAAAGTGTTTATGCTACTTTATCTTTCTTGACTGATTAACTTTACCCAGAGAAAGCATTTTGTTTCTTTGTTTGTTTGTTTGGTGCCAGAAAACACTGCATTCACTTAGGTGCAATTGGGTGGTTAGGGACAGGGACTTAAGCCCATGGACCTAGGACACCACCACTGGCACTGAACCACAGAGTGTAGTGAAGAAGTCAGGTCTTGGTCCCTGAGGCTCCAGTGTGCCTGAGAGCATCTGGATGGTGGGACCCATGAGGGAGTCTGGTTTCAGGACACTATATTCTCCTAGTTCTCCTCTTACTTTACTTTCTACTCTTAATTCAAACAACATATCTTTTTTTCAAGTCCTCTTAATAACAGTAATTTAATTATTTGCTTGCTAAAACACTGCTGATGCCATAATTGCTAACAGAACTATTAAGTTTTATAAAAGACATAACAAAACCCTGAATCAGTTATTGCATTATAGTCTAAAATAACAGTTACTGCTTCCCAGTCACTTAGATCAGATAAATAAACAGGTTATTTTCATCCCATATCTGAAAATACCCAGTAGAAATATCTTATACATATAAACTTGTTTATACATATAATATAATCAATAATTTATAATGTCAAAATGGAAAATCATCAAAAGTTGTTTATAGTATATGATTTTATCTATTAGTAACCTTCCAAACTCTATGAGGTTATTTTCCCAAAATGTGTGCACAATATATATTCCAAACTTTGTTATTAACATTTTGGGATAGAAATGAACTTGTGTGGGGAAGAAAGTAAGGAATTGGAATTCCTAGTATGAATTGGAATGGTGCAAACTTTTATTCATATTCTTTTTATGTTTTTAAGGATTTATTTATTTATTTTAGAGAGAGAGAGAATATGAGAGCATGAGTGGGAGGGGCAGAGGGAGAGGAAGAGAGATTCTGAAGCAGACTCCACACTGAGCATAGAGCCAGACATGAAGCTCGATTTCATGACCATAAATTTAGGATCTGAGCCAAAATCAAGAGTTGGGTGCTTAACCGACTGCAACACTTACATGTCCTTCTCTTTTTATATAAGTATTACAATTCCATTAGTTGGTTAATGTTCTCGAGAGGCAAATGCCAACAACCTTTCACATATAGAAGAATAACTTGGAGATTTTTTTTTAATTTTAGAAATAAAACCACAATCAATTAGTTCAGAAGAACAGAGAATACCTAATCACTCTGTAGCTTCTGACTCTCAAATCCAGTATGTATTTTTCCCCCCCAAGGTCATTATACTTTACATCTAATATGTTGATATCCAGAACGTTTGTTACATAGTGGCATTTTCCTATTTCTGTGTTTTTATGATATTGCTCTTTCACTACACATTATCCAATCTACTCAGTTTTTTAAATCAAGAAATATATGACAGGCTCACCTTCAGATTGAATTTAATCTTAAAAATCAGTATTTTATTTCCTTATAAATCTAAACATCTAAGTAACCTTCTAGGATCATATATGTGGAAAGAAGTTTTCTGATGTTTGAAATTATTTTTTATTCTAACTCAAACTTAACTGAAAATACTGAGTAGTAGACAAGATGGTGGAGAAGTAGGAGGCACTATTTCAACCAGTCCCCTAAAGTGAGCTGATTACATACCAAAGAACTCTAATCACCCATGAAATCAGCCTGAGATTAGAATTACACACTTCTGGATCTCTACAGGGGCAGAAGACGAGTGGACAGGTAAAGCAGAGTGGGAACATTAGACTGATATTGGAAGATAAACAAAAGGGGGAGAGAGCCACCAGAAGCGACCCACTGGAAAGTAATACCCCTATAGGAGAGTGCACTATAATTGGGGACCAGCATTAACTTGGAGTCTGCTTGAAAGCACTCGAACAGAACAAAAGATCTTAAGGAGAAATTGGTGCAATTGGGTGGTTAGGGACAGGGACTTAAGCCCATGGACCTAGGACACCACCACTGGCACTGAAACACAGAGTGTAGTGAAGAAGTCAGGTCTTGGTCCCTGAGGCTCCAGTGTGCCTGAGAGCGTCTGGATGGTGGGACCCATGAGGGAGTCTGGTGTGGATGCCAGCCAGTGCTCTCTAGAACCATAGCCTTTTGCACTCTGCATGCAAGCTGTACCACCAGGGTCTGAGTCATGCTCCACATCCTCCCCTGACAGAGGTCCCTGCAGGCATTAGCCAGTGCTCTTTAGGACCAGGAGATTCTGAACACTCCCAGCCTGGGCCAGCATGAAAATCTCAGTGTCTTATCTTTGGCTGGGACCTCTCTGGCAGTCTGGACCTGCCCAGATAGCTGCAGCTAGTATTTCTCATGGTTTTGGGTACAAGCGGGTGTTCCTGTGACCCCAGAGACCATGACCGGGGACATGCTCTGCCAGTGGCAGAGGGAGAATTTATGTCCTCTGGAGCACCCCGATGGGAACAGACTGAAGCTTCTCTCTGAGATGGAAGTCTGGGTGCAGTTTGCTTTCCACTAAACCTCCAAAGAACCACCAAAAACCACCAGGGGGAGAAAAAACAAACAAACAAAAAAACCTCCAGAGAGCAAAAGCCTGAAAAACCGGTTTCCACAGAGCACAGACCCTGATGGGGTAGAAGGACTCAACTGTAGCAAGACTCCCTGAAAAACCCTGTGGCAGGCCCTTCCCCGAGAAAGCCAACCAAAAAAAAAAAAAAAAAAAAAAAAGGACAATCACCACTACTTAATAGATATAACTTTTATCAATGAGGTGTTCAGTACTTCAAATTCCATAATAACCTTTTAACCTGATTTTTCCTTGATACATGCAACTGTTTTTCTTTTGCTTTTCTATTTTTTATTTATTTTGTTTTATTTCATTTTATTTTTAAAAATATTCATATAGAGATAAGCTTCAAGGTAATCCCCTTTCCCCAATCAATGCTACCCCTATATGTGAACCAGTTTTCATTCCCCTTTATCTCAGGAAAGTTAAGTCCTTTAACAAAGATATCAAGATACATCCAGGAAGAATCAAAATAACCTTCCTCACCCACACTGAGAATTTATAACCACCCTTCCATCTTTTTCTTCCGTCAGTGTTTCCGTGTATTTGTTTTTGTTCTGGTAGTATATAAATCATATACTTGGGGTTAATTTTGGCTGGGTTCTTTTATTTATTTATTTATTTATTTATTTTCTTGTCATCTACTTTTGTCAGTCTTTTTGTTTGTCTGTTTCTGTTTCTATGCTTTAAAAATGTTACCTTTGGGGCCCATTCAGTCTGGGCCTTCTCTTTTCTCTTTTCTTCCCCCTCCCCTTTTCTTTCTTTTTGGTGGAGATGCTCGATTGCTCAGAAGCATTCCTTGCCTGCACCATGGATGATACATTCAGCTACACATCCCTTCAGCCATCTCTCACTAAAATGACTAGGACGAGGAACGCCCAACAGAGGAAAAATTCAGAGACTGGGCCCTCTTCATCAGAGCTATTGGATATGGACATAAATAGTATGTTGGAAAGGGAATTCAGGATAACAATTATCCAGGTAATATCTAGGGTGGAAAAAGCTTCTGATGACAAAATGGAATTGATTATGGCAGAAGTGAAAGCCACCAGGAATGATGTTAACAATGTTCTCGACAAGTTCCAATATAATCTAAATTCTCTAACAGCTAGGGTAACTAAGGCAGAAGATAGAATTAGTGATCTGGAGGACAAACTGATAGAGAAAAAGGATCAGGAAGAAAGCTGAAACAAACAGCTTAGAAGCCATGAAGACAGAATTTGGGAAATAAATGACACCATGAAATATTCCAACATCAGAATTATTGGAATCCCTGAGGGAGAGGAGAAAGAAAATAGAATAGAGGATAGAGTTGAACAAATTCTCCATGAAAATTTTCCCAATCTGGTGAATAGAACCAGCATTCATGTGCTAGAAGTAGAAAGGTCTCCCCCTAAGATCATAGAATCTAGAAAGTCCTCAAGACACTTAACTGTGAAAATGATGAATCATAATTTTAGATAGGAGCTCTTGAAAGCAGCTAGGGGGAAGATATTCCTTATATAAAGAGGAAAGCCCATCAGAATAATGTCAGACCTGTCCACAGAAACCTGGCAAGATGTATTCAGGGCACTAAATGAGAAAAACAGCCAAGAATACTTTATCCAGCAAGACTGGTATTCAAAATGGATGGAGAGATAAAGAGCTTCCAAGACTGGCAAGGTTTAAAAGAGTATGTGACTACCAAGCTGGCACTGCAATAAATATTAAGAAGGGATTCCATAAAAGAGGGAAAAACTTAAGAGTATCATTGAACATAAATATATGGAGACAATCTATAGAAACAAAGACCTCACAGGTAACATGATATCAATAAAAACGTATCTCACAATAATCACTCTGAACATGAATGGCCTAAATGCACCCATAAAATGGCGCAGGGTTGCAGATTGGATAAAACAATAGAACCCATCCATATGTTGTCTACAAGAGACCCATTTTGAACCTAAGGATACATCCAGACTGAAGGTGAAGGGATGGAGAAGCATCTTTCATGCCAGTGGGCCTCATAAGAAGGCTGGGGTAGTGATTCCCATATTAGATAAATTAGTTTTTAAACTAAAGACTGTGGTCAGAGATACAGAAGGACACTACATCATTCTTAAAGGGACTATCCACCAAGAATATCTAACAATTGTAAATATTTATGCCCAAAATAGGGGACCAACAAATTACATAAGATGTCTGTTAATCAAGATAAAGAGTAATATTGAATATTGATATGAACACATTAACAGTAGGAGACCTTAATATGCCACTCTCAGTAATACATAGATCATCCAAGCCAAAAATCAATAAAGAAACAAGAGCATTGAATGACATATTGGACCAGATGGACCTCATAGGTATATACAGAACATTCTACCCTAAAACAATAGAATACTCATTCTTCTCGAGTGTACATGGAACCTTATCTAGAATAGACAACATACAGGGTCACAAATCAGGGCTCAACCAATACCAAAAGATTGAGATTATTCCCCACATATTCTCAGATCACAATGCTTTGAAACTGGAGCTCAACCACAAGGAAAAATTTGGAAGGAATTCAAAAACCTGGAAGCTAAAGACCATCTTGTTTAAGAGCACTTAGATCAACCAGGAAATCAAAGAAGAACTTAAACAATTCATGGAAACCAATAAGAATGAAGACACTTTGGTCCCAAACCTATGGGATACAACAAAGGGAGTCCTAAGGGGGAAATACATAGCCCTCCAAGCCTCCCTCAAAAATATTGAAAAATCCAGAATACACCAGCTGTCTCTACACCTTAAAGAACAGGAGAGTCAACAACAAATTAAGCCAATGCCACAAACAAGAAGGGAAATAATCAAGATTAGAGCAGAGATCAATGAGATAGAACCTAGAGATACAGTAGAACACATCAATGAAACCAGAAACTGTTTTTTTGAGGGAATCAATAAGATCAATAAACCGTAGGCCAATCTAATCCAAAAGAAAAGAGGGAAGGCCAAAATTAATAAAATTATGAGTGAAAAGGGAGAGATCACAACTAAGGAAATAGAAACAATCATCAGAAATTATTATCAACAGTTATATGCCAATACGTTAAGCAACCTAGATGAAATGGATGCATTCCTGGAAAACTATAAACTCCCAAAATTGAACCAGGAAGAAATTGACAACCTGAATAGACCAATATCTAGTAATGAGATTGAAGTAGTGATCAAAAACCTCCCAAAAAACAAGAGCCCAGGACCTGATGGATTCCCCGGGGAATTCTACCAACTTTCAAAGAAGAAATAACACCTGTTCTCCTGAAGCTGTTTCAAAAAATTGAAGCAGAAGGAAAACTTGCAGACTCTTTTTATGAAGCCAGCATTACCCTGATCCCCAAACCAGACAAAGAAGCCAACAAAAAGCAGAATTTCAGACCAATATCCCGGTTGATCATGGATGCTAAGATTCTCAACAAGATCCTAGCTAATAGGCTCCAACAGCACACTAAAAAAGATTATACACCATAACCATGTGGGATTCATCCCTGGGTTTCAAGGGTGGTTCAACATTTGCAAATCAATCAATATGATAGAACAAATCAATAAGAGAAGAGAGAAGAATCACATGGTCCTCTCAATAGATGCAGAAAAAGCTTTTGACAAAATTCAGGATCTGTTCCTGATTAAAATTCTTCAAAGTATAGGGATAGAGGGATCGTTCCTCAACTTCATAAAATCGATCTATGCAAAACCCACAGCAAATATCATCCTAGATGGGGAAAAGTTGACAGCCTTTCCTTTGAGATCAGGAACACGACAAGGATGCCCACTCTCACCACTCTTGTCTAAGATAGTATTAGAATTCCTAGCAACAGCAATTAGACAACAAAGAGAAATAAAAGGTATTCAAATTGGCAATGAAGAGCCCAAACACTCTTTATTCACAGATGACATGATACTTTATATGGGAAACCCAAAAGACTCCACCCCAAACTACTTGAACTCATACAGCAATTCAGCAATGTGACAGGATACAAAATCAATGTACAGAAATCAATTGCTTTCTTATACATTAACAACAAAAATACAGAAAGGGAAATTAGAGAATCGGTCTCATTTACTATGCATGAAGAACCATAAGATACCTGGGAACAAACCTAACCAAAAAGGTAAAGGTTCTGTACTCAAGGAAGTGCAGAACACTCATGAAAGAAATTGAAGACACAAAAAGATTGAAGACCATTCCATCCTCATGGATCAGAAGAATAAACATTGTTAAAATGTCTTTACTGCCTAAAGCAATTTATACTTTTAATGCCATCCTGATCAAAATTCCACCAGCATTTTTCAAAGAGCTGGAAAAAAACCATCCTAAAATTTGTATGGAATCAGAAGAGACCCCAAATTGCTAAGGAAATGTTGAAAAACATAAATAAAACTGGGGGCATCAAGTTACCGGATTTCAAGCTTTATTACAAAGCTGTGATCACCAAGACAGCATGGTACTGGCACAAAAACAGACACATCGACCAGTGGAACAGAGTAAAGACCCCAGATATGGACCCTCAACTCTATGGTCAAATAATCTTCAACAAAGCAGGAAAAAATATACTGTGGAGAAAAAGACAGTCTCTTCAATAAATGGTGCTCAGAAAATTGGAAAGCTCTATGTAGAAGAATGAAACTCGACAATTCTCTTATACCATAGACAAAGATAAACTTGAAATGGATAGAAGACCTCAATGTGAAGCAGGAATTCATCAGAATCATAGAGGAGAACATAGGCAGTAACCTCTTTGACATTGGCCACAGCAACTTCTTTCAAGATATGTCTCCAAAGGCAAAGGAAACAAAAGCAAAAATGACCTTTTGGGACATCATCAAGATCAAAAGTTTCTGCACAGCAAAGGAAACAGTCAACAAAACAAAGAGGCAACCCATGGAAGGGGAAAAGATACTCGCAAATGATAGTACAGACAAAAGGCTGATATCCAGGATCTATAAAGAACTCCTCAAATTCAACACACACAAAACAGATAATCATGTCAAAAAATGGGCAGAAGACATGCATAGACACTTCTCCAAAGAAGAAATACAAATGGCTAACAGACACATGAAGAAATGTTTATCATCTTTAGCCATCAGGGAAATTCAAATCAAAACCACATTGAGATGCCACCTTACGTCAGTTAGAATGGCCAAAATTAACAAGACAGTAAACAACATGTGTCTGAGAGGATGTGGAGAAAGGGGAACCCTCTGATACTGTTGGTGGGAATGGAAGTTGGTACAACCACTTTGGAAAACAGTGTGTAGATTCCTTAAGAAATTAAAAACTGAGCTACCCTATGACCCTGCAATTGCACTACTGGGTATTTACCCCAATGATACAGATGTAGTCAAAAGAAGGGCCACCTGTACCCCAATGTTCATAGCAGCAATGGCCGCAGTCACCAAATTTGTGGAAAAAAACAAGATGCCCTTCAAAGGATGAATGGATAAGGAAGATGTGGTCCATATACACTATGGAGAATTATGCCTCCATCAGAAAGGATGAATACCCAACTTTTGTATCAACATAGACAGGACTGGAAGAGATTATGCTATGTGAAATAAATCAAGCAGAGAGAGTCAATTATCATATGGTTTCACTTATTTGTGGAGCATAAGGAATAACACAGAGGACATGGGGGATGGAGAGGAGAAGGGAGTTTGAGGAAATTGGAAGGGGAGATGAACCATGAGAGACTATGGACTCTGAAAAACAATCTGAGGCTTTTGGAGGTTGGATGAGCCTTGTGGTGGGTATTACAGAGGGCATGTATTGCATGGAACACTGGGTATGGTACATAAACAATGAACTCTAGTACACTGAAAATAAATTTTAAAAATAAATTAAAAAATTAATAAAATAATCAGTATTATTGATTTTTTAATTAAATGACTTTTTATTTTATTATAGTTTCTTATATGAAAAAGTCAGTTGAACTTCAAATACTTATTATATGTTGTAAATTAAGGGAGTGTTTAAGGAAGGTGCCATAAATTTTTCATACTTTGCATAAATATATTTTATTAAAAAGAGATATATAAAGAAGGAATATTTTTTCTTCAGAATAGATAGGTTTACATAAGATATTAAATGAAAAAACGCATTGCATTCCATTATTTTTAGTTACATTTGAAGGCATTTCTCCAATATGATATTCCCATCTGAATATAAGTACAAGAAGAGGATGTTTCTGTTTATGATGGATAGTACTATCTTAGTAAACTTAAGGCTATAAGTAATGACTAAATTATTATCTTGCTTCTAAGCCATCAAAACTGCCTATGAGCAGTATATTTCATTTTCTCAGGCCAGTAGTATGAGATGAGTTGCAACCTACAACCACAAATGTAATAAAAATCCCATTATAAAGAAGATAGCCTGAAAATTTGCCTTGTCCTCAAAATTCAATATAAATATTAGTTCCAAATCAACTTAATAACAGAACAAGAAATACCACTTTGGTATTAACATTTTCTTTTTAAATATGGTAAAGTGAAAAAAAAATATTTCCTCTATTTCTGTATTTATAGTTTTTCTGCAATAGAACAGGAAATATTTAACTCACCAGATTCTAATAAGGCTTAACGATGTTCTATAAGTAACCCATTAATATAATGAGACATACTTGAGGTTGAATTGAGTGGATTTTATGTTATTCCTAGCATCATTCTTGATTTTTACATAAATATTTTAAGGGTAAGGTCAATAAAAATATTATTTAAATATACCTTTTGATTTTAAAGTAATTTAGATTGAGAGAAAAATTGTGAGGATAGTACAGAGTTCCCATGTATTCCAGGCACAGTTTCTCCTATTATAAGATTCTCATATTTTTTTAAGAAGTTTTATTTGAGAGAGAGAATACGAATGGGAAGGGCTGAAGGAGAGAGGGAATCCCAAGCAAACTCTATGGTGAGCACAGAGCTGGACATGGGGCTCAGTCTCATGACATTGAGATCATGATCTGAGCCAAAAGCAAAAATCAGAGGCTTGATCAACTGAGCTACCCAGGTGCCCCTAACATTCTCATATTCTAATCACAATTTGTCACAAATGAATTAACCAACATTGATAATTTGTCACAATTTGTCACGAATAAATGAACCAACATTGATAAGTCATTGTTAATTAAAGTCCATAGTTTATTAGGATTTCCTTGGATTTTACCTCATGTTATTGTTGTTTTAGGATCACATTTAAGGTTTCACATTATGTTTAATTGTTATGTCTCCTAGGCTCCTCTTGGCTGAGACAGATTCTCAAACATTCTTTCTTTTTGATGAACTTGACAGTTTTGAGTAGTATTGGTCAGGTGTTTCATAGAATGTTTCTTAACTGGTTTTGTCTGTTTGATCAAACTAGGGTCATGTTCTTGGTAGGAACCCCACAGAAGTAAAGCACCATTCTCATCACATCATCACAGTGGTACATACTATCAATATGTTTTATCACCATGAATATTAATCTTTATCACCTGGCTGAGATAGTTTTTGTAAGGTTGGTCTACCGAATAGTTATCCTTAATTTCTTCTTATTTTCCTATTGATTTCTTTGGAAAGTCACCAGTAGAGTCAGACCACAATTAAAGAGTGGGGAGTTATCCTTCACACCCTTGAGGGAGTAGTATCTACATAAATTATTGGCATTCTTTGCATGGGAGATTGATTTCTTCCTTATTTGTTATTTTATTTATATCAGTATGGACTCATACTTATCTTATATTTTGGGTCATAATTGAATTCTGCTCTATTTTATTGTTTTTAGTCATTTCAGTCAGTTTCTATGACTTTTTGGCATATTCCAATTATCCCATGTGTGTTTCTTTTAAGCACTTTATTGTTTCCTGGCAATAATGCTTCAGGCTTACCTGTTTATTCTCTGCCTATATACAGGAATCAGTCATTTCTCTAAGGGAGTATTGGTTCCTCCTTTTTTTTAAGATTTTATTTATTTATTTTTTTTGTCAGAGAGATTGAGAACACAAGAAGGGAGAGCAGCAGGCAGAACATGCAGAGCAGGCAGAGGGAGAAGCAGGCTCCTCACTGAGCAAGGAGCCCAATGTGGGACTCAATCCCAAGATGCTGAGATCATGACCTGAACCTAAGGCAGACACTTTAACTGACTGAGCTACCCAGGCAAACTTGTTCCTTCTTATTGAAAAATGGTTTTAGAAACCAAGATATGAGTACCAGGTGTACTTGTTCCTACTTGGGATGTTGTGGGGTGTTGTGGCTTCTAGGCCCTTTCAGCTGAGAGAGCAATGAAATGTGTGTACTAACTCATGCATATACATATGCATGGGAGATTGATTTCTTCCTTATTTGTTATTTTATTTATATCAGTATGGACTCATACTTATCTTATATTTTGGGTCATAATTGAATTCTGCTCTATTTTATTGTTTATATTATTCCACTTTTAGTCATTTCAGTCAGTTTCTATGCAAATTTCTATGTGTAACCATATGTGTCTATTTTATGCTAAACACATAATTGGATTGACATGTCCATTCTAATCCATTATCATATGGGTAGTCTAGAATTCTAGCCCCCACCCTGCTTATCAATAACTTCTTATTCCAACAATGAGAAACCAGACTTCTATCTGGTTTCTATCTGGCACTCATTTACTCAATTGTTCAATTCTAATGTACAAATATAGAAGTAATAGAATTGTTACTGGTAAACAACTTTATCAACAAGTTTGTGTACAATTTCTTTAACCTTCCATCTTACATAATCTACTGATTGTCAAATTACCTAAGTTGGAACCTTTCCCCTTACCATGTTCAATGAGTTTGTTTTACATATTTGTAATAAAGTTGGATGTTTTTCTTACATGTCTTATTCTATCTATGGATCCTCTAACCTCCTAAATGATTTTTTAAACATTTTCATACATTTAGGTCCAATTCTTTTGATATAAAATTGTATCAATTTTGACAATTGCAGAACATTATGTATCCATCAATACAGTATGGTGCAGAATAGCTTTACTGCTCCCCCTCCAAGTCCCCTGTGCTTCACCTATATATACCTTCAACCTTCACACATAAACACCTGAAAACCACTTATCTTTTTTTGTTGTTGTTGACCTGTTTTTGCCTTTCTAGAATGTCATATAATATGAATAATACAAGTAGTATTTTCTGACTAGTTTATTTTATTTAGCAATCTACATTTAAAGTTCATCTATATAAGTATGTCTAGATAACTTATTTCATTCTGTCATTAAAAAGTTCATTGTAGAGATAGATAATGGTTTGTTTATTGATTCACTTATTGAAGTATACTTGATTATTTCCAGATTTTAGTGATTATGAATAAAATGCTATAAACATTCACAATTCATTGTGAAAATACCTAGGAATGTGATCACTGGATCATATTTGAAGACATTTTTACCTTTGTAAGAAACTACCACACTATATTCCAAAGTCACTGTGCCACTTGGCATTCCCACCATCAATGAGTGAGAGTTCCTATAGCTTTATATCCTCACCAGCATTTGGTGTTGTCAGTTTTTTGCATTTTAACCATTCTAACAGGTGTATGCCAGTATCTCATTTTAATTTGAAATTCACAAATAACATATGATGATATACTTCTTTTCTGATGCTCATTTGCCATCTGTGCATCTTCTTCAGTGAAATGTCTGTTAGATCTTATGAACATTTTTTTTTATTTGGGTTGTTTTCTTATTGTTGAGTGTCAAACGTTTTTAGTATGTTTTGAGTTATAAGACCTTTATCACATATATGTTTTTCAAACAATTTCTTTGGGATTATGCCTTGCCTTTTGATTCCCTTAGCAGTGTCTTCCACACAGCAGAAGTTATATATTTTAACACATTCCAAGTTATCATTTTTTTCTATGGACTATGCTAATGGTTGAATCTAAAGGCTTATCACAGAACTTATTGTCATACAGATTTTCTCTCACAGTTTCTTGTATATTTTTTATAGTTTCACATTTTATATTTAATTCTAGAAACCATTTTGAGTTACTATTTGTGGAAGTGTAAGCTCTTTCATTTACTTGCATATAGACATTGAAGTCTTTCTATACCATTTGCTGAAAGACTATCCTTCCTGTACTGAATTGCCTTTGTGCCTTTGTTGAGAATAAGTTATTGATAATTGTGTGGGTTTATTTCTGGGCTCTGCATTTTATTCTTTTGATCTGTGTCTCTGTACTTTCATCATTCTTATACTGTATTATCGTAGCTTTATTATAAGTCTTAATATTGGATGGCATTAGTCCCCCAATTATTTTTTCTCCAGCAAATTTAATTTTTTAGATCTTTTGACTTTCCTGTATACTTTAAAATCAATTTGTCTTTATCAGATAACTTGCTACAATTTTTAAATTGCAATTACATTGAATACATAGATCAAATCAGGAAGAATTTCATTTTAAGAATATTATGTATTTCAACTTATGAACAATGAATATCTTTTCAAATTTTTGTGCCATTTTTTATTTCATTCATCAGAGTTTTGTAGTTTCTTTATATAAATACACCATATATTTTGTTAGATTTATATTTGAATATTTAATGTTTGGTGTTATTATAAACAGCATTGTTATTTTTTATTTCAAATTCTCAATATTCACTGGAATATGTAGTAAGGATTTTGACTTTAGTATATCAAATCTTATATCCTTTGACCTTGTATCCTTTGACATCTTTGCATGTTAGTTCCTGGAAATTTGCTTTGTTTTGTTTTTGTTGCTGTTGTTGCTGATTTTTAAAATATATTCTACGTAACAACTATATCACCTTTGAAACAGACAATTTTATTCCTTCTTTTCCAGGCTGTGTACTATTGATTTCATTTTTTTTCTATTATAGTATTTAGGATTTCCAGTATGGTATTGAATAGAGTAATGAGAGAAAATATGTTTCCCTTGCTCCTAATCTTAAAAAGGGTCATCCAGATAAACTCTTAATTAAATATCTCTGTAGGGCTTTTTTTTTAATAGATGTCCTTTATTAAATTGAAGAAGTTCTTGTCTATTCTTTTGATGAGACTTTTTAGTCATGAATGGTGTTGGATTATTTAATTTTTTTTTTTTTTTTCTGAGGAGAGAGAACTGCAAGAACACCTCTGGCTTTACAAGAATGAAAGAAGGCATGAAGCACCCCAGCCTGGCTTTCACTAGTTCTGGGTCCTACTCCCTGATTGCCTTGTGAGTTGCTCCTGGGAACAATTTTTAAAAACTGGTTTTCAGGAGGTGGAGTTAAGGTGTCAGAGAATTAGGGGGACCTGGCACTTTCCTTGTCCCTTGAGCATGACTATATAGAAATCAAATCACTTGGAACACCTAGGAAACTGATATGAAGATTAGGAGAAAGATTTCCACAGTTGTAAGGAGACAGCGTGACAGGTGTGAGGTGTGCGGAAGTGAATTGGGGGAGAGAAAAGCTGCCATGCTGTGGAGAGGAGGGAATTCTTTCCAAGGGAAAGAAATGGGAGAGAGAGAGAGAGAATGGTTTAGAGAGAGCAATATCCATTCACACAAGAAGAAAACCTCTCAGACCACAAAGTGGGGAGTTGGGAGAACTGATTAGCACAGGTTTTTTGCAAACAATGAGTGTCACTCAAACTCTGAGCTTTTGGAAAGGCGTGACTTTCACCAGAGTGGAGCTATAGCACCTGCTCTTGGTGAGAAGGACGTTTGTGGCCCGCGGCACCCACAAGTTGTGTAGGGATCTTCTGGGTCACTCTGGGAGATATCATTTCCTTTTCTGGAGTACATTTGGAAGAGGGTGTCAAGCCCCTCCAGGGATGAAAGACCATGCAGGTGCCAGCAAATGGCCTTTCTTTGGCATGGCAAAGAGGTGATAACAGAAGGTATATAACCTGGTCATCGCTTTTTGCTGTCTACCATAGATTCTGGCCATTGTGCAAGCATGGGACTGTTTCTGTGGGACAAAGGATACTAGTCAGAGCACAGAGAAGCTCTGTTCTAGAGGAGGGAGCAGATCCAAGGGATACCGGCTCCTTCAAGATTTGGAGTTTTGAATTCTGGCTGCACCAAAAATAAAAGACAGGAAAACTGTCACACAGGACATGCTGTCTGCCCTTCACATTTCTGTGAGGGATTCCTGAACAGCAGAGGCTGTGAGATTCCTTCACCTGTGGAGAAAAAAGTGGGGTAGCACCATTTTACACTTGCTATCAACATGGCTGGACTTTGGAGAGCAACATTGCGGCTCCCATTGGATGTGAGAGAGGCTTATACCAAACCCAGTCCCTCTGTGCTTTGCAAGGGCTTTTGTTACTGGGACATATTGACCCTGAGCCAGCACAGCAGGTCTCTCCTGTAGAGGAGCAACACAGGCAGCATGTCACATGCACTTAGTTGAGTCTACTGTCATATAGTGCTTCACAACATTCCCTTCAGTTCTGGTGGAAACAGGACCAGGCTGCATTTATTTTTTTTTTCACTTTTTTTTTAAATCTTCTTTGAAATCAGGCTTATCATTTTTTGTTTGTTAGTTAGTTGGGGTTTTTTTCCCCATTTTCTTTTCTTCTTCTTCTTCTTTAGACCCAAAGACACCTTCAAATTGAAATTCAGGGGGTGGAGAAAGCCATTTATTGTGCTAATAGACATCAAAAGAAGCTGAAGTAGCAACACATATCAGACAAACTAGATTTTAAACCAAATATTGTAATAAGAGAAGAGTAAGGACACTATATCATAACTAAAGGGTCTATCCAACAAGAAGATCTAATAATGGTAAATAATTATGCCCCTAATTTGGGAGCAGCCAAATATATAAGTCAATTAATTTAAAAAAATCCTCACTGATAATAATACAGTAATAGTAAGGGACTTTAGCACTCCAATTATAGCAATAGACAGATCATTTGAGCAGAAGATCAACAAGGAAACAAGAGATTTGAATGACAACTGGAGCAGATAATTTAACAGTTATGTTCAGAGCATTTCATCCTAAAACAGCAGAATGCACATTCTTTTCGAGTACACATGGAACATTTTCCATAATAGATGACATATTAGGTCACAAATAAGGCTTTAAGTTATACAAAAAAGACTGATATCACGTCATGCATATTTTCAGACCAAAGAAACTTAAAGTCAACTGCAAGAAGAAATTTGGAAGGACCACAAATACATAGACGTTAAAGAATATACTACTAAAGATTTAATGGGTTAACCAGGAAATTTAAAAAGAATTTTAAAAAATCAGTGGAAGCAAATGAAAATGAAAACATGATAGTCCAAAACCTTTGGGATGCAGCAAAGGTGGTCCTATGAAGGAAGTACATAGTAATACAGGCCTTCCTCAAGAAGAAAAGAAAGTCCCAAATACACAACCTTACATATGAAGGATCTGGGAAAAGGACAGCAAATAAAGCCTAAATCCAGCAGGAGAAGGGAAACAATAATGATTAGAGCAGAAATCAATGATGTAGAAATAAAACAAACAAAAACCCAGTAGAGCAGATCAGTGAAACTAGGGGATTGTTCCTTGAAAGAATTAACAAAATAAATAACCCTCTAGCCAGATTTATCAAAAAGAAAAGAGAAAGGACCCAAGTAAATAAAATAACAAATGAAAGAGGAATTATCACAACCAACACCTCCAAAACACAAACAATCATAACAGAAAATTATAATTATATGCCAACAAATTAGGGAATCTGGAAGAAATAGATAAATTCCTAGAAACCTGCAGACTACCAAACTGAAACAGGAAGAAATAGAAAATCTGAAGAGAGACTCGTAACCAGCAAAGAAATTGAATAAGTAATAAAAAAATTCCCAACAAAAAAGAGTATAGGGCTGGATGACTTCTCAGGGGGAATTCTACTAAACATTTAAGTAATTAATATCTATTCTTCTGAAACTCTTCCAAAAAAATAGAAATGGAAGGAAAACTTCCAGACTTATTCTATGAAATCAGCATTACCTTGAGTCCAAAACCATACAAAGACCCCACTAAGAATGAGAATTGCAGACAAATATCCCTAATGAACATGAATGCAAAGATTCTCAGCAAGGTCTAGCTAATTGGATCCAACCTTACATTAAAAAGGATTATTTTCCACGACCAAATGGTATTTATCCTTGGGTTGCATTTGTGTTTTGATATCTGCAAATCAATGTGATACACCACATTAATTAAAAAAAAGTATAAGAACCATATGATCCTCTCAATAGATGCAGACATAGCATTTGACAAAATAGAGCATCCTTTCTTGATAAAAATCCTCAACAAAGTAGGGATAGAGGGAACATACCACAACATCATAAAAGCCATACATGAAAGACCCACAGCTAATATCGTTCTCAATGGAGAAAAACCATTAGCTTTTCCCCAAAGGTCAGGAACACAACAGCGATGCCCACTCTCACCACTGTTGTTTAACATAGTACTGGAAGTCCTAGCCATACCAATAAGACAACAAAAAGAAATAGAAGACATCCAAATCAGCAAAGAAGAATTCAAACTCTCCCTCTTGGCAGATGCCATGATACTCTATGTAGAAAATCCAGAAGACTCCACCAAAAAACTGCTAGAGCTGATACAGGAATTCAGCAGTCTCAGGATATAAAATCAATGCACAGAACTAACTCTGTTGCATTTCTATACAACAACAATGAAGTAGCATAAAGAGAAATCAAAGAATTTATCCCATTTACAATTACACCAAAACCTGTAAGATATCTAGGAATAAACCTAACCAAAGAGTTAAAAGATCTATACTCTGAGAACCATAGAACATTCATGAAAGATATTGAGGAAGTCACAAAGAAATAGAAAAATGTTCCAAGCTCATAGATTGGAAGAACATATATTGTTAAAACACTTATACTACCCAGAGCAATCTACACATTCAGTGTAATCCTTATCTAATTAAAACCAGCATTTTTCAGAGGGCTGGAACTGTATGGAACCAGAAAAGACCCCAAATAACCAAAAGTTTTCTTTCTTGTAAAAGAAAACCAAAGCTGAAGTTCTCATAATTCTGGACTTTAAGCTATATTACAAAGCTGTAATCAACAGGACATGGTACTGGCACAAAAACAACACATTGATCAATGGAACAGAATAGAGAACTAGAAATGGACCTTCACCTCCATGGTCAAGTAATCTTTGACAAACAAGGAAAAAATATCCAATAGTCGGGGGAGAATCCCAGTCTCTTCAATAAATGGTGATGGGAATATTGGATATTTACATGCAGAAAAATGAAACTGGACCACTTTCTTACACTACACATAAAAATAAATTCAAAATGGATGAAAGACCTAAATGTGAGACAGGAAGCCATCAAAATCCTAGAAGGGAACGCAGACAGCAATCTCTTTGACCTTAGCTAGAGCAATTTCTTGCTAGACATGAGTCTAGAGGTGAAGGAAAAAAAAAAAAAGCAAAAATTAACTATTAGAACTTCATCAGGATAAAAATCTTCTGCACAGCAAAGAAAACAATCAGTAAACTAAAAGACAACCCATGGAATGGGAGAAGATATTTTCAAATGACATATTAGATAAAGGGCTAGTATCCAAAATCTATAAAGAACTTCTCAAACTCAACACCCCCCCCCAAAAAATAAATAAATAAATAAATAAATAAATAATGTAGTCAAGAAATGGGCAGAAGACATGAACAAACATTTCTCCAAATAAGACCTACAAATGGCCAACAGACACATGAAAAAATGCTCAACATCACTCATCATCAGGGAAATACAAATTAAAATCACAGTGAGATACCTCACACTGGTCAGAATGGCTAAAATTAACAACCCAGGAAATAACAGATGTTGGCAGGGATCCAGAGAGAGGTGAACCTTCTTACACGGTTGGTGTGAATACAAACTGGTGCAGCCACTCTGGAGAACAGTATGGAGATTCCTTAAAATGTTAAAAATAGAACTACCTTTCAATCCAGCAATTGCACTACTTGGTATTTATCCAGAGGATACAAAAATAGTGATTTAAAGGGACAGCTACACCATAATGTTTATAACAGCAATGTCCACAATAGCCAAACTATGGAAAGATCCCAGATGTCCATCAACAAATGCATGGATAAAGAAGATGTGGTCATTATTATTATATGAAGAATAAAGTTCTTCCATTTGCAATGACTTGGATGGAACTAGAGTGTATTATGCTAAGTGAAATAAGTCAGCTGGAGAAAGGTAAATACCATATGACTTCACTCACATGTGGAATTTAAGAAACAAAACTGATGAACATAGAGGAAGGGAAGGAAAAATAAAACAAGATAAAAAAGAGAGAGAGACAAACCATAAGAGACTCTTAGCTATAAGGAAGAATTGAGAGTTGCTGGAAGGGAGGTGGTAGGGGATAGGATAATTGGGTGATGGGCATTAAGGAGGACACTTGATATAATGAGCACTGACCTTTATATGCAACTGATGAATCACTAAATTTTGCCCCTGAAACTAATAATGCACTATATGTTAACTAACTTGAATTTAAATAAAAAAATATTTTTCTACTTATGACCATATGATATGTCCTCATTAGCCTGCTCATGTGGTAGATTATACTTATTTTTTTTAATTTTTTATTTCTTTTCAGCATAACAGTATTCATTGTTTTTGCACCACACCCAGTGCTCCTTGCAATCCATGCCCTCTCTAATACCCACCACCTGGTTCCCCCAATCTCCCACCCTCTGACTCTTCAAAACCCTCAGATTGTTTTTCAGAATCCATAGTCTCTCATGGTTCACCTCCCCCTCCAATTTCCCTCAACTCCCTTCTCCTCTCCATCTCCCCTTGTCCTCCATGCTATTTGTTATGCTTCACAAATAAGTGAAATGATATGATAGTTGGCTCTCTCTGCTTGACTTATTTCACTCACCATAATCTCTTCCAGTCCCGTCCATGTTGCTACAAAAGGTGGGTATTCATCCTTTCTGATGGAAGCATAATACTCCATAGTGTATATGGACCACATCTTCCTTATCCATTCATCCATTGAAGGGCATCTTGTTTCTTTCCACAGTTTGGCGACTGTGGCCATTGTTGCTATAAACATTGGGGTACAGGTGGCCCTTCTTTTTACTACATCTGTATCTTTGGGGTAAATACCCAGTAGTGGAATTGCAGGATCATAGGGAAGCTCTATTTTTAATTTCTTGAGGAATTATACTGATTTTTAAATGTTGCACCAACCTTACAGATCTGGAATTAAACTTGTTTTATTTGGATTTATAATTCTTTTTTTACATTGTTTGAGTGAATTTCCTAATATTCTGTTGAGGTTTTTTTTTCATCTATATTTATATATGTAGTTTTTATTTTGTTGAAGTGGTTTTATCTGGATTTGATATTGGGCAACAATGGCCTCATAGAATGCATTATAAAATGTTCCTGAGGGTTTTGGAGGGGAGAGGGTAGGGGGTTGGGTGAGCCTGGTGGTGGGTATTAAGGAGGGTACATACTACAGGGAGCACTGGGTGTGGTGCATAGACAATGAATTTTGGAACACTAAAAAGAAATGAAATAAAATACAAAGGGAAAAAATTTTAAAAATAAATAAAACTGCAAAAATAAAATAAAATATTCCTGTATTTCTATTTTCTGGAAAGATTTTGGAGAATTGGCATGGTTACTTTGTTATATGTTTGGTAGAATTCGCCACTGAATTCATCTAACCCTAAAAATTATTATTGGTTTCATTTTGTTAATTGATATTGGCCTATTTAGATTATGCATTTCTCCTGTGTGAGTTTGAGTAGTTTTATCTTACAAGGATTTGAATCATTTCATGCAACTTACCAAAATTGTTGGCAGAGTTGTTTGTAGTATTCTTTCATTATCCTTTTAATATCCAGGTAATCAGTAGTGATGACCCTTTTTTATATCTGGTATTGGTAATTTGAGTCTTCACTCTTTTTTTCATAGTTAGCTTAGCCAGAAATTTATGAATTTTATTAACATTTTAAAGAATTAGAATTTTAGTTTGTTGTTTTCTCTTCATTGTTTTTTTCTGTTTGTAAATTCATTTATTTCTGCCCTAATTTTTGTTATATCTTTTCTCCTGTTTGGTTTATTCTTAATTTGCGGTAAGGTGGAATTGTGTGTTGTTGATTTTGGACCTTTCTTCATTTCTAATATATGTATTTAATGGTATAAATTTTCCTCGTTATGTCACTTTCACTGCATCTCCCCAATTCTTGGTGGGATGTATTTTAATTTTTATTTAGTTTAAAATATTTTAAAGATACTTTTTGTGAGACTTCTTTGACCCATTGGTTATTTAGGAAAGTATTTTGAAATTTGCAAATATTTGGAAATTTTCCAAATATCTTTCTGTTACCGATTTCTAGTTTAATTCCATTATAGTCTCAGAACAAACTTTGCATTAATATTATTATTTTTAATTAGTTAAAGTATATTTTATGGCCTCAAGTGTGGTCTATCTTGGTGAATGTTCCATGTGAGCTTAAGAAAAATATATATTTTCCTGTTGGTGTATGGTGTATTCATTACATGTAAATTAAGTCAAGTTGATTACTAGTTTAGTAGTTTAAATGATATCTATCCTTATTTTCTGTATGCTCTATTTATCAATTACTGACAGAATGGTTTTGAAACCTCCAAATACGGTAGTGGTTATCTATTACTTTTAATTATATCAGTTTTTAAGTCATGCATTTGTTTAAGCTCTGTTGTGTGTATATAATTTAGGGTTGTTGTCTCTTCCTGGAGAATTGACTCCTTTATCATATGATGCCTGTACTTCTTCCCGATATATTTCCTTTTTATAAGGTCTGCTTTGTTTAAAATTAATAAACCTCGTCCAGCTTTCTTTGATTACTCTTAGCATGGTATATCCTTCTCCATCATTTTATTTTTATAATTATAATCTCTATCTTTTAACACATATTTAGATGGTTCGTAGAAAAGTTGATTATTGGTACAGTTGGATTAATAATTGCCTTGTTTTTAGCCATTTTCTAGTTGTTGTTTTTTGCCCCCTCATTTTCTGCCTTCTTTGCTGTTAATTGAACATTTTTGTGATTATTTTATCTCATCCCCTAGCATATTAAATATGATTTTAAGATTTTCCAATATGCACTTATACTTAATCTATCTTCAATTTCAAATAACACTATACTCCCTCACATGTAGTAAACGTGCCTCAGAGTATTCCAATGCATCCTTCCCATGGTTTATGATATTGTTGTCATTCATTTTACTGTTTGTGCTATAATCATGCAATATATTTGTTACTATTATTAAACAGTTATCTTTTAGTTTAAGAAAAATATTTTATCTTCCTTTATTCCTTCTTCTATCTTCATTTATTTTTTCTTCTATGTTCTTTTATTTTTAAATGTGGCTTTGAATTTACCTATGTTATTTTTTTCCCCTAACAAACTTGTTTCATTCCTTTCAGAACCTGAGAGAGTCTTTATTTCTCCTTTACTATGAAAGTTGAGTTTCTCAGTTTATGGTTTCATCACCTGTTCCAGGTTAGTAGATCCT